>NW_017672713.1:85913-169734 GCF_001879085.1 Nicotiana attenuata | reverse complement strand
CCAATAGTGCAAGGGATAGTGAAAGCACCGGGATCCTCTAACTTCGGAGCCATTGAATGTACTATAGCACTAACTTGGTGGGTCATCTTGATAGTTTCACAGTCCATGGATCTTTTCTTTGTCACCAAATCTTTCATGAATTTAGCATAGCCAGGCATTTGCTCTAAAGCCTCCACCAAAGGCACATTAATGGATAAGCTCTTCATCATGCCAATGAACTTTTTGAATTGATTCTCATTTTTCTGCTTGGCTAGCCTCTGAGGATAAGGGGGAGGTGGCCTAGGCAAGGGTGCCTTGGCTTTTGGCATAACCGGCTTCGGCATGTCTATTACGTGTTCCCTAGACGGGTTCACGTCATTTTGCGTTTCCACCTCGGCATCTTGAATATCAATCCTCACTTCTTGATTCACGTTTTCATCAACCACATTCTGAACCACCAAAGGAACTTCATCTTCTTGCAACTCAACTTCATCACCCAAAACTTGCTTTTGTTTGGAGGCATTCACATCACCGCCTCTTCCACTCCGTGTAGTTACCGCCATAACATGATTGTTACCACCCTTTGGGTTAACCACCATATCACTCGGTAGAGCCCCCTTTGGGCGAGTATTCAAAGACTATGAGATTTGGCCTAGCTGGACCTCCAAATTCCTGATTGAAGTGTTGTGAGAAGCCAATTGCGCATCGGAGTCAGCATTCTTTTTCATCATCTGTTCAAACATCATTTCAATTCTACCCATTTCATTGTTGGAAGAACTAGGACCCTGGGATAGAAAAGGCGGTGGGTTGCTCGGTTGTTGGTACATTGGGGGCCTTTGAAAGCCTTGCCCCTGATTTCCTTGGTTATTGTTCCATCCACCCTAATTGTTGTTGTTTCCACCCCAATTATTGTTGTTGCCCCAGTTTCCCTGATTGTTCTGATTGTTATTTTGATTTCCCCAATTGTTGTTCCCTTGTTGTTGATTGTTCCAATTATTATTGCCTTGTTGTTGGTTAACCCAATTGGCCTGGGATCTCCATTGTTGTTGTTGGTTAGAAGAATTGCCTCTTTGGCCTAGGTAATTATTCACATCTTGCACCTCTTCATTCTGCCCATCATAACAATCATCTTGGAATCCACCACAATCATTGTCAAATTGATACGAATTCCCTTGGTTCTGTTGACCTCTCTGTCTTCTATTGTTCACAAGCATGTTAACACCCTCCATGGCATTTACTTGGCGAGGATTCTGAACTTGTTGCAACTGTGCCTTTGCTAATTGGTTCATTGTTGTTGTAAGTTCTGCTATAGCCTGTCCATGGTCATGTAGTTCTTTGTGTAAATGAGTGACCGTGGGGTGACCCTGTGGCACATTGGCTCTACTTTGCCAAGCGGAGGATGTGTCGGCCATCTCGTCAAGAATAGCACAAGCTTCATCATAAGGCAGCTTCATGAAATTTCCCCCAGCCAATTGATTCACTATGCATTGATTCGTTGTATTGATGCCCCGATAGAAGGTCTTTTGTATCATCGCCTCTGTCATATCAGTGTTGGGGCATTCCTTCACCATAGTTCTATATCTCTCCCAAATCTCGTGTAATGGTTCGGTGGGCTCCTGCTTGAAGGCTAAGATCTCATCCCGTAGTGCTGCCATGTGCCCCGGTGAGAAAAATTTGGCAATGAAGTTATCCGCCAACTCATCCCAAGTTGTGTGGAATGGTTGCAAGCCAATCCAGTGCCTTCCCTCTAAGTGAGAATGGGAAGAGCCTCAATTGAAGTGCATCCTCGGACACATTGGTTTGCTTGTTCCCCCAACAGGTATCCACGAACCCCTTGAGATGTTTGTAAGCATTTTGAGTGGCAGCGCCCGTGAAGTACCCACGCTGCTCCAGCAATGTCAACATCACATTATTAATTTGGAAATTGCCCGCCCGGATCCGGGGTGGGACAATTGCACTTGCATAGCCTTGGTTTGGGAGCACTCGAGGAACCGCTCTTGGTGGTGGTAGAGGAGGGTCTGGCATGTTCTCATTTGCATTGGCCTGGCGGCCTCTACGCTGTCCTTGAGGTGCAAGAGGCACCTCTTCATCGCCATTGTCATCAACCTCCTCCCCAGCAATCACGTTTCCAAGAGGGTCATTAGCATTTAATGCCATTTTGTACTTGAAGTTGTGACACACATAAATTCGTAACAAAGAAGGAAAGAAGAACAAAACACAAAACTATTTAGATAGATAGCTAAAACCGTTAGCTCCCCGGCAACGGCGCCAAAAAGTTGCTCGAGGCTAACCCTGCACTACTATTGAGTAGCGAGAGAGGTCGAAGCACCTTTTACCCGATTTAGGGTCGGGATCCATTATTAGAGGGAACTAGATATTGGAGTTGGGTGTCTATCTAAAGTGGAGTTGTGTATTTGCTCCAAATTGCACTTCTAAACATTTTTGGTTTTAATTATGATTCTAATTTTATAAACTACAATGCTCAAAACTAAAATAAGCTAGGATTAACTATTGCGAGTTGTTCAAATGATTAAAAGGCACTAGGGTAGTGACTTTCACCTAGGTGGTCAATTGACAGATTCTTGAGTCTAAAGCTAGATTGACACATTTGGGGAGTATGATATAACCATTGCTTGATTCTACTCACTCTATACCTCTCGGTAGTTCGAGTGATTTTGCCCGAATTAACTTTCTCAAGACCAATTGGGTATGCAAATTTGCACAAGTAATTAAGGTTCAAGTCGGGTATTACGATCTCTCGGTTTAACCCTTTAATTGGGGCTATCAATTCTCTTGAGTACGCCCCAATTCCTTGTTGGACTAATTTTAGAGACTTAGGCTCTCTTTCTCAAGAAGAGCAAAAGTCAACTAAACACAAACTAGTGTTTGCAACCACTAATTTAGCAATAAAATATGAAATTAGCCCAAATATCAAACACCCACAGTCAATCAAGCCCTAAAACACAAGACCCATCAACTACCCACACTAGGGTTGAGCCACAACCCTAACTGATGGGTCTAGCTACTCATAATTAGAGAGAAAAACAAAGAAATAGATGAAGATGAACTCATAAAAATTAATTACTAAGAAGAACTTGAAGACTCAATGGTAAAATTAAGCTAAAATTACTCAAAATAGCAAAATAACCCAAGTCACGAGCGCAGCTCTACGTACAAAACTATCTGATTACCTAAAAATGGGAAAAGAATTTATTTATACTAGGCTAAAAATCTCGAACAAAAATACCCCTGCGGGGCTAGTGCGGACCGCACAAAATCACGTGCGGCCGTACTAAGGCTCTTGACTTGAATTTCCAGCTCTCTGAACTTGGGCAATGCGGACCGCACAAATTCTAGTGCGGCCGCGGTGGCTTCTAATGCGGTCCGCATGAAATGGAGCGCGGACCGCATTGGGCTTCAAACTTGAAATCGACAACTCTCTGAACCTTCTTTCTGCGGACCGCACTAAATCGAGTGTGGAAGGCACAAAACCTCGTGCGACCGCATTGCCTGAGTGCCTGAATAGTAGCCTCTCTGAACCTCACTTGTGCGGACCACACAGAATGGTGTGCGGCCGCATTAGCCCTGTTTTTCCTGAGCTTTGTCTTGTCTTGGTACTTGTGCAAGTTTCACTCCTTTTTGAGCTGATCTTTGACACCTTGTCACCTTGTTGATCAAACCTGCAATCAAGCACAACTTGTGAGCCTTTGGGACTATTTTGTACACATTTCTAATCAAAACTTGAGCATGAAGGAGTGTAAAATGCGTCATATTCCCTAATTATCATCCCTTTCAAATGGGACCAAGCATGTAGCAATGCCATTGAGAGCATTAAATCCTACTTGATGAAGCCTCCGGTTTTGGAAGCCCCTATACTTGGAAAGCCGCTGATACTATACGTTTCAGCACAAGAAAGGTCTATTGGAGCGCTGTTGGCCCAAGAAAATAGTGAAGGGAAAGAAAACTCCCTTTACTACTTGAGCAGGATGATGACACCAAATGAGGAATTATTCGCCAATTGAAAAGTTATGTTTGGAACTAGTCTTCTCAATCCAAAAGTTGAAGCACTACTTTCAAGCTCATGTCGTTCGTTTGGTTTCTAGAGCGAATCCCATCAAGTTTGTAATGTCAAAACCTATCCTTAGTGATCGACTAGCAAGGTGGTACCTCCAGTTTTAACAATTTGAAATCGTGTACATCCCACAAAAGGCTATAAAAGGACAAGCGTTAGCGGACTTCTTGGCAGATCACCCTATACTTGATGATTGGGAGCTAACTGACGAACTACCTGATGAGGACGCCATGGTCATTGAAGTTCAGCCTCCATGGAAGATGTACTTTGATGGTGCTGCACAGCGTGGAGGAGCTGGTGCTGGTGTAGTATTTGTCACTTCTCAAGGTGAAGTTCCGCCCTACTCTTTTACGTTGACGCAACTCTGCTCTAACAACATTGCTGAGTATCAAGCACTAATACTTGGGCTCGAAATGGCTGTCGATATGAAGCAATTGCAATTGCAAGTCTTTGGTGACTCCCAGTTAGTGGTCAATCAGCTTTTAGGTAGTTACGAGGTTAAGAAGCCTGAACTACGCCCATATCATGATTACGCTAAAAAGTTAATGGCGTGGCTCGGTGATGTGACTATTCAGCATGTGCCAAGGAAAGAAAATAAGAACGCTGATGCTTTAGCCGCCCTAGCTTCTTCGTTAGCCCTGCCTGATCAAGCGCAAGTTACTGTCTGCCAAAAATGGGTAGTACCGCCGCCAAATGAGGCTGAAGGTGAAGAAAATGAACTCAAGCATCTTGTCGCTGTTTCTGAAAACGAGAAAGAAGAGTGGCGACAACCCATTATCGACTACTTGTACTATGGGATACTTCCAGAAAATCCGCGGAGAAGAATTGAAATCCGTCGTCGTGCACCTCGCTTCCTTTACTACAAAGATACCCTATACAGAAGATCATTCGAGGGAGTACTCTTGCGATGCTTAGGGGAAGATGAATCACTCCAAGCTTTGCAAGAAGCACATTCGGGGGTATGTGGGTCACACCAGTCTGGACCAAGGCTCCACTTCCATATAAAAAGGATGGGATATTATTGGCCAACGATAGTAAAAGATTGCTTGGACTACGCTCGAAGATGCAAGGCTTGTCAATTCCATGCGAATTTTATTCACCAACCTCCTGAAGTGTTGCACGCGACTGTGGCATCCTGGCCGTTTGATGCTTGGGGATTGGATGTTGTTGGACCACTGCCAAAGTCCTCTGGTGGGCACCTATACATCCTGGCTACAACCGACTACTTCTCAAAATGGGCTGAAGTTGTTGCTCTCAAGGAAGTAAAGAAGGAAAATGTTGCAAATTTCATTCGAGTAAACATTATTTATTGCTTTGGTATTCCTCGCTACATAATAAAGGATAATGGAAAGCCATTCGATAATAGGTTGATGAACAAGATTTGTGATCTCTTTGGCTTCAAGCAACGTAACTCTTCGATGTACAATGCTGCCGCCAATGGTCTAGCTGAGGCATTCAACAAAACTTTATGCAACTTGCTAAAGAAAGTCGTCTCCAAATCCAAACGAGATTGGAATGACCGTATGGAAGAAGCTCTATGGGCATATAGGACGACTCACCGCACGCCAACACAAGTGACTCCTTATTCACTGGTTTATGGAGTCGAAGTCGTCTTGCCACTTGAGCATCAAATACCTTCGTTATGACTGGCTATTCAAGAAGGGATCACTGATGAAGAAAATGCTCGACTTCGATTTGCAGAGTTGGAGGCCCTTGATGAGAAGAGGTTGGTAGCTCAACAGAGTCTTGAATGTTATCAAGCTCGATTATCTCGCGCCTTCAATAAAAGAGTTCGCCCGAGATCCTTTTAAGTAAGAGATCAAGTCCTCGCCGCACGAAGACCCATAATTACTTCCCACAAACCTGTAGGGAAGTTCACTTCAAAATGGGATGGGCCATATGTCGTACAAGAAGAGTACTCAAGTGGGGCTTACAAGTTGGTTGATGCAGATGGCATGAGAATTGGCCCTATCAATGGCAAGTTTTTAAAGAAGTATTACCCTTGAAGTTGCAGCGCTCCTTGACGCATGAGCCTAAACTGCATGTTGCTACACTCCTGGCCCGCATGAGTCTAAACTGTGTACGGCCCCTACAAAAAAATAACAAAAAAAATGGAGTCCGCTAGGTTGAAAACTTCGAAAGAGGCAGCCTAGGCAAAAGTTAGGACATATAAAAATAAAAAAAATAAAAATCACCCAGTCTGAACTACGGTATGACTTGATCCTCTTCACCGAGGTACGTAGGCAGCTTAGAGTTTCATTCTAAGTTCAGTCGCATAAGTTCAAAAGATATATATTGCCCCAATTGATGTTCAAATGAAGTATGAAGGAATGTAAGATCAAGCTGAAATGCCATCCTCCTGTTGAACTTTGATCTCATTTGATTTAAAGGGGGCAACCCTCCATGGTAAATTGATATTTTCAATAGGCCAATTTTAGGAGGATATCAAGTATTTGCATTGAAGTCCAGGGATTCTCTATGTCTTCAGGTTCGCCAAACCTTCAAGTTTGTTGGTCTCCAAGTCTGCCCTCTGCCTTAAAAAAAAAGGGAAGAGAAGAGAGGCGTCAAAAGGAAACACAAATATAAGGAAAAGATTGCTTGGCACTACGTTTCAAATTCACTGAGACTTGAACCCAAGATATTTGTGAGAACATAGCTCTTAAATTTCGAATGATGGCAAGTAAGACATCTTCCAATCTGGAGGCTTCCATACCAAGATATGAATTTTTTTGGTGAGATTGCGCAAATCTGGAATTGATAGCGTGGTGCAATATAAAGTTGAATTCAAAATATTATCTGGGACGATTTTGAAGTTGTTTGATTAAGAATTTTGGATATGTTCTAGATCTTGAAGTCTAGTTTTCAAGAAATTAAATGGTTCGTAATTTCGACGTTTCTACACCAAGATATGACTTTTTTGGCGTGACTGCACAGATCTGAAATTCGCTACGTGGTGGAATCTATAGTTGGTTTTAAAATATTATCTGGGTCGATTCTGAAGGTGTTTGATTCTAAGTTTTGGATACGTTTTAGATATTGAAGTCTAATTTTCGAGAAATCAAACGGTTCGTTATTTGGACTCTCCCACGACAAGATATGAATCTTTCGTTACAATCGCGTAAAGCGGAAAATTATGCAACTAAGATAAATGTCGGGCAATGTAAAGCAAAAGAGAAGCAATCTTATTTAAGATGAAATAAATATCCACTAGGTCAACCTAATATAAAGATAAAAGGGGAGATAATGCTAATAGCCTAATCTAAACAAAACTTGTAGTTGATCAATTCTTGATAGTTAATCTCCAGGTTCTTCTTCTTCTCCTCCAAATTGGCCGAATCATCAACAGTCAAAAAATTTACATTGTCATATGAAGAGACCTCAGTCTCGGCAGTTGAAATTTTTTCCTGAATCTCTTCAACCTCCTTTTGAGTCGCTTCTATAACACCTTCGAGGTTCTCCCTCTCTTGTTGTAATGTCTGCAACTTCTTCACAACTCTCTTCAGTTTCTTTTCACTAGAGGAAACTTTCTTGACTTTCTCACTTGCTTCAAGTTTGAACGATTCGAGACGCTCTTTAGCTTTGGAAATCAGCTCTAGCTTCTCATCTTCACTCGTCTTATCAGCCATATTGGATCGCTCTTGGTCATATGATGCAGCAAGTTCAAAAAAAGAATTCAGTAAACCTTCTAATGGAGAAAGATCCAAAATATTCGTCTTCTTCATATCCTCGAAAATCTCAATGATTTGCTCCCTATAAAATGAGAGCAATTCCGGACGAGTTTTGGAGAGCCTATTGCAAATATCCTCCCAAAGTACCAAGATGAATTCCTTTTTACGATTAAAAATAATGCTTTTTCCTTCAAATATAGATACCGCCGTATTTGTCATTGGTGGAATGCGAGTTATCTCATTTGGAGTTTGTCTTTTTAGGGATTTGTCATGAGGAAGAGATGACGCCTTTGAAGATGACTTCACTTTACACGTAGGCCCTCCAATAGATTCATCACTCACTTGCGGCTTGTCGTATGGGGATACCATCGGATGCCCAATGGCATTTAACTGCATAAAGAAAAGGCAAAGAAAGTAAGTAATTTATAGTGAAGCTACTTATAAAAAAAAGAAGGAAAACGGCGAGGTGATTGTATTTTACCTCTTTGTTACAAGCTGTATGCCTTCTTGAGGGACTATCAACACTTTGAACCTCTACGATCTCTACTCGGTTAGGCCATTTCCTTTTCCAATTTTGATCTTCATTGGTACTCTGGCTTGTATCTTGAGGAACTCGCGTGTTAAATGGAAGAACTGGAGGGTGTTTCCCTATATCTGTTGAAGTGCACACCACGTCTTTCAATGCTGCCTTTGAGGATTTAAGCTTCCTTTTTTTATGTTGTGTAACTACTTTTGGGATTGGAGTTGGTGGTTCTTTGACTTTTGAGAGCGTCTTTCCAACACCTTGATCTTCACATCCTAAAGGCATAGTAGATTTTAGCCTAACATTGTCTACCAGAGCTTGTAAATTATCTCGAGAAACTTCCCATGCGCTTTCTCCCACCAAGACATATAATTGGCGGAGAAAGGCTTCTCCATAGGATCTCCCGTTGGGGCAAAAACCGCACGTGACATAGACCGATACAGGGTACAAATCCTCCAAAATCTGAGTCCTTCATCTAGAGAGGCACTACGGATATCATTCTCCAAAAAACCGGGAACGTTCTGCTAAAACCCAAATTGATGACGAAACCGATGAAGGCTATATGGCTCGATGATGAATGAGTTATCATGCCTTAAAGGGAGGTGATTAAAACGTAAGCTCATGAAGTAATTTGACTCTAACTCTTGAGGGGCATCATTACCCACATAATAATAAGGATGAGAATTGATTAACATTGTTGGTGTCCAAACTATATCCTCCCCATTGTGGATGCGTTTTCTTGCACCCTTCTTATCAAAGTACCTCGCAGCTCCCTCTCCAGAGTATGCCACTATCAAAGGGATAGATGGACCCTTAGCAAATGGATAATAAGTTTTAAGGTAATGTGCAAGCCAGCCGTAAACATAATGGATAGGAAAATAAACTTCGACCTGATCAAGTTGTGAAGAACACGAAATCTTATTCAAACCATGATAAATACTTGTCAAAATTGGGATCGCAAGGCTAATCTTTCGCCCGCTTGCCATCATGCTTGCCATCTTAAAAGTCTCAGGATGAATGAAGTTCTCTGCCTTATTGGGAAATACAAAAGCACATAACCAAATTGATAAGAATTCTGCTATATATGTTTCATCTTTCTTGTCAGACCTCACCCTAAGCTGGGAGAATATAGCTTCTTGATCACTCGACCACCTAGTTGTCTCCGGAATAACTCCGTTAGGATTATGTGTTGATTTTAGGTGCGCAGATTTCTTTTCCTTTCACAGTGGGGCAGGTTTATATATTAAAGCTTTTTTATACCAGAAATTTGTCCACTTGCTCAAGGAGACCTTTTGGTTAACACCCGTACCTTCCTTAAGGTGATGAACGACAGCAAATAAATACTCGCAAGATCGAGGAATGAATCTCATCTATTTTTCGTCTAAACCGATAAGTTCTCTTGTCTCAGGTACCACTTTTTCGTACGGAGAACCTACAATGGGCAGACCTCCAAGGATAAGTAGGTCCCAAAGAGAGATAGATAGTTCCCCAGCTGATGTAAGAAGCGTGTTCGTCTTGGACACCAAGCCTCACAAAATGCTTGCAAAATGTTCGAGTTTCGATCATAAGTGAAAGTGAGGCATAGACAGTATCATAAATCTTTGCTGTACTTAGAGTTTGTTGGCTTCCGCCAAGTACATCTTCAGCCCATTCCCAATATCCTGGAATATGACGATACTCGCCCTCGATTGTTGGTGTGTTTCCCCAACATACTTCGCCTTGAATTATGCGACGCCCTAAGTTTGGAAGGGTGCTAGCAATGTTTACCTGGCGATGGGTTGGCGCTTGGAGAGACCACATCTTGGACAATGGATTAGAAGTAGACTTGTGCTCCAAGGTCCAGTTTTCTACATAAAGAGAGTTCCTCAAAGAAGGCCATGGGGCTGGATACCGGCCAGCTTGTGGGGCGTGAACCAAGAGCTTGGTTTGTTCTATGCCATCTTCAGTTTCGATTACGAGATATCTAAATTTGGAGGAAGGTGAGGTATAGTCTCTGAAATTTGCCATCTCTTTGGGCTACAAAAGAAAAGAAAAAAAAAAAGTCATCAAAGTCCATATCAAGAATATTAGAATGCTAAGTCATAAAGCTACTGAAGAGCAAGTTGGGCATGTGAAACCATATTCTATAACTGGTACTTTGCCATTGATAAGAGATCTGCAGGAAGAGGGTTTTTATGTTCAAACTTCTAGCTATGGCTTAATGGCTATATACCATGCAAAGAATGAATATTGTCTATTTTCAGATATGTGCCAAGGTCACCGCGTCTTTGCAAATGTCGTTTCACAGTTGGAAGATAGATATGGGGTTTGATTATGTCATAATTCAGAGAATGGTTGACAAGAACAAGATTTGATATAATACATGAAAAGTAGCTCTTATCAATGACTTCTGCTATAGTTTTATTATGCTATAGTACTACTGGTTTTATGTTGAATCATGACTAATCTTTCTAAGTACTGGAGAAGAGATTTAACTTCTATTTGAGTTCAATTTTAGATTCTTAAAGAGTAGGAAAAAAAAAGAATATTAGAATGGGCGCAAAGGTCTAAATGGATGAAATGGCCTCTAATATTCGGTTCACATTGAGAGTAATCTCTCCGATAGTCGAGCCACATTGAGAGTAATCTCTCCGATAGTCGGGCGACATTGAGAGTAATCTCTCCGATAGTCGGGCCATATTGAGAGTAATCTCTCCGATAGTCGGGCCACATTGAGAGTAATCTCTCCGATAGTCGAGGCACATTGAGAGTAATTTCTCCGATAGTCGGGCCACATTAAGAGTAATCTCTCCGATAGTCGAGGCACATTGAGAGTAATCTCTCCGATAGTTGGGGCACATTGAGAGTACTCTCCGATAGTCGGGGCACATTGAGAGTAATCTCTCCGATATTTGGGCAGGGATGAGTACCCATCCCCTCACACCCTAAGACCGCCTTCTTCATGCGTGGATCATCTTGTTGAACAAGAACATATCTTTCTCGCTTGACCTACAAAAAAAGAAAAAGAAAAAAAGACAACAAAACAAGAAAGCACAAGAAAAGAAGAAGAAATTACCTTCGCGTCAATGCTTCCAAGTCGTCAAAAGTAGGCTCAATGTGGTTTGCAAACGCGGAAAGTGATGCTAATACAATAAAGGATGTATGGTATTTATAGATGTCAAAAGGTGGCCGTGAAAAGAATAAATATACCGATGTGGGAGGTAGATTATACAACTGGTCTCCTAGAAGGATTCGGCTACATGCGGAAGTCTTAACTAATTTGAACACTGTCGGATTATGACAAAATAATGTCGGACGTGGTAAGGGGCGTGAATTTAAGGTCTTAGAAGTCTATTTGAATTAGAAAAGTTGGAAAGTGAGTCACTGGTGAAAGCCCACGTTAATACCTAACTTAGTTTAGAGTTTAACATTAAAGTGTGAAGGAGTTTTGTTTTTTATGGAATGTACTTGCCAAGTTGCATATTTCTTCCAGTGTACTAACGTGATTCGAGGGCTTTCAATATCTTGCGGCTGGTAAAAGAAAGAGCCATAAATGATGTAAACATCTATAGTTTAATTGAGCTGAAATGTAACTGGAAGTGTAAATGATGTAAACATCTATACTTCAAGACTGGTCTTTCGAGATAAGTAAATATACATATCGACAAGCTTTGAAGTAGGGGTATTTGTAGACATATAAATTTTACTTAAAATTAAATCCATAAAATAATTTGGACTATATTTTAAATTCAAGATATATTAGTCCAAATAAAATATTATGGGCTAATATATAAATGAATTAATTATATAAGTCCAATACATATGGGTTAAATAAATAAGTCTTAATCCATTGGGCTAGCCCATTTAATTTGGCTAAAGTGATGAGCCCACTTCATAAAGCCCAAGATGTAATCTTCCTAGAGGCCCAGTTTGGTGCCACGTGTCAAATGACGTGGCGCGCCAAGTCAAGCGGAAGAGCCAATAGGATCATGCTAAGTGTCAAAATGACAAGGCATGCCCAGTCACACTGAAAGGCCAATGAAATCGCGCCACATGTGCAAGTGACATGTTCTGGCCAATCAAATGCGGCCATGTCACACTTCAATTTGATTGGTCGGAAAGAGTTTGTTCTTATCATGACTCCCCCCTTCCACAACTATAAATGGGGGTCTTCATAACTCAGAAAAGACACCAGAAGTTATAACAAGAAGCAAGAGGGAGCTCGTGGATCAAACGCCGCAAATTTCTCTACAAGTTTCAAGCTTCAAGCAACCAAGTTCAAGCTCAAGAACGAAGAACAAATCAAGTTCAAGCTCAAGAATGAAGAACAAATCAAGGTCAAGTTCAAGCAATCAAGCTAAAGCCCAAGAACAAGATCATCGTTCGTGGCGACAACTATATATTCAAGATCAAGCTCAAAGGCCCTTGAATTTATTTACCGTTGAAAAGAAGAATCAGAGGATTCATAAAGATTGTACACTCAAAATATTCGAAATAAAATACTACGATTGTTGCGATATTTTGGATCTTGATTTTATTTTCTCGACGCAAATTTATTGTCTACAAATTATTTTAAATAAATTTAATAATTTAAATTCAATTTTAATTTATTAATTTCTCGAAGCAAATTTATTGTCTACAAATTATTTTAAATTTATAATTATTATAAATAAATTTAAGGGTAGCCATTCGAGTAGAAATCTGCTTATCATTATTTTTTTACCAAGAGCATTAACTACTTATTATCAATTTCGATACTTCTCACCAAATACACAACTACTTAATTACTACAAAATTAATTTCAGTACTCAAAAATACTTTTCAACACAATACTTATTAGCAACGTACTCTCAACCAACTAGCCCAAATGTGCTCTTAATACTCCTATATAAGTTTTATCAAATTACCTTTTAGTTCTTTGTATTGAATTTTGATGGTATAAATTTTTTTACACACCTAATGTAATTTGGTTATGAGGCTATTCACAACATTTCTGAAGTTACCAACTCATGATTGGTAAAACATTTACCTACAATTAGCTTTTAAGTAACATGTTTGTACATGTATTTTTTTATACAATCCATGAGAAGTTTATTGTCGAAATTATGAATAACCAGTACCTTTGTAATCCAATTTGTTAGATGATGGTCCTACAATAGATCGGAACAATGTCATGTTGGTGGATTGTTAATGGTGAACTTATGGATTATTACATGCTATTTTGGAATATTTAATTGCAAATATTCCAAAGATATTAGTAATTGATAACACAGTGAACAATTAGATATGGATTCATATGCAATGAATACAATGAATTTTAATACATGAATTGATTATTTTCTATGAATAATAGTACATGAATAGTTATATACTTATGAATTTATGATATCAGAGTCAAGAATTATCTTAACCTTACTGGTATTATTGTACATAAATTGTTAATTTACTTTTTATCTTGCAATTGTTAAGCGGAGTGTTATTCCAATAACTAAATTTTGTACCAGAAATTCAGATAATACATACAGAGTTTTATATCCTAAGCTAAACGTGATATTAATTACTAATGCAAAGTTTTATGCTAAAACTATTTGTTCTTATAATTATGCCAAATTAAACGACCGGTCAGCAAGTGGCGAGCTGAACAACGAAATGGCAACTGTTTTTAAGTGACACGGATGACTGAACTATACGACTATACAAGTACAGCCACATTGAGATACAGCCAATTCAATTAGCTAGTAATTGCTAAAGATAGTAAGTCCATTATCTTTAAGATGAGGCATAAACTATTTCGTTTTGACGTACGGAGCAGATCAACCAGAACTACAGCGAAGGCAATTTAATGTGTAGGCTTGAACGAATTTGAAGAAGAAATTTTTTAATTGGAAAATTTTCTGTATATTCCAATAAATGAATCAGGGATTGTACAGAATATTGCTTATATACAACAAAAATGGAATCTAAGAAATAACTACCTTTACACTTGTCTCTTATTCTATTAGCTATTCTATAACAAACTCACATGCTATTTACAAGAATAAATAATGTATGCAAAATATAAAACTTAATCTTATCTTCAGCTTCTTCTAGTAGCCCAAGGAAAACGAATTAATTCATTGAGCCCAATGAATGTGTGAGCCCAAGATTGATACAGAAGCCCAATTTTCTCTATAAAGTCTGGTCGAGACATTTGTTTGTGCAAGACCGTTGATTTCCTCCACGTGGCTTGATCTCAGCTACTCAAGTCTTCACAAAGATGTTCAGACATCAAATGTATCGAACATCCTAGAAGACCAAATTTTACCTTCTCAAAGAGGAGTTCTTCTTCTTCTTCTTCTTCTTCTTCTTCTTCTTCTTCTTCTTCTTCTTCTTCTCTATCTTTGAGTAAAACTCCATGAATCCCAGAATTAGAATGGGGTTTCGTCTTCCCAACATCCCCCCTCAATTTGGAGCGTAACCTTGTGACCCCCAACTTGCTCAAAATCTCTGAGTGAGAAACCCCTGAAAGTGGTTTTGTGAAAAGATCCGCCAATTGGTCTTTAGAAGGAACAAATATAGGGTAATTAGTCCGAAAAGGAACCGTTGACTCACAAAATGACAGTCAGTCTTCACATGTTTTGTGCGTTCATGAAAGACGGGGTTACGGGCGATGTGAATGGATGCTTTGCTGTCAGAGTGAATAGGTATGGGAAGGTTTACTGGTGTAGAGAGATCCTCAAGAAGTCGAACACGCCAAGTAAGTTCTGCAGTTACTCTTCGCATAGATCCGTATTCTGCCTCAGCAGATGATAAAGATATTGATATTTGCTTCTTTGATTTCCAAGAAATTGGTGCTCCTCCTAGTGTGATGAAAAACCCACTTATAGACCTTCTGGAATCCTTGCAAGAAGCCCAATCACCATCACAAAATGCAAGCAAGGAAAATGATGGTGCTGCTGAGAGAAGAATTCCTTATCCCGGATCTGAGCTCAAGTATTTCAACACTCGCAATGCAGCAGTGAAGTGAGAGAGACAGGGATTCTGCATGTACTGGCTTAGAGTAAGTACTGCAAAGGAAAGATCTAGCCTAGTGTTAGTCAGATAGTTCAATTTTCCAACTAGATGACGATACACTGTGGGATTTTGCAAAGGTCGGCCATCATTAGCTTGAAGTTTGGAAGAAGGATCAAGGGGAGAAGTGACTCGAGTCAAGGGAGAAACATCAAACTCCTGCACCATGTCCAAGGTAAATTTCCTTTGACTCACAATGAAACCTTCCTTTTCTCTTAGAATTTTCACCCCCAAAAAAATAATGTATGCTTCCTAAATTTTTGACTTTTAATTCAGTTTTTAGAAAACCCTTGATGTGTTGGATCTCTTCCAAGTCATCTCCAGTTAGTAGAATGTCATCTACATAGACAACTAGGATAGAAATAAGGCTTCCTGTTTGTTTAAAGAATAGAGAATAATCATTTAATGATGAAGAATACCCTTTAAAACTCAAAGCCCCTGCAAGCCTGGCATACCATTGCCTGGAAGCTTGCTTCAAGCCATATAATGACTTCCTTAGTAAACAAACATGCTTAGGGCTAGGAGGTGTTAAACCTAAAGGAAACTTCATGTATACCTCCTCCTGAAGATCACCATGCAAAAATGCATTGTTGACATCCAATTGAGACACATTCCAGTCTCTTTTGGCTGCAATAGTGAGCAAATATCTTATAGTAGTCATTTTCACCACTGGTGAAAAGGTCTCACCATAATCTATCCCTTCTCTTTGGACATCCTCCCTGACCACCAGCCTTGCCTTTAATCTTTCAACTCTTCCATCTGATAGATGCTTTACCTTATACACCCACTTACAAGGTAGAGCTCTTTTCCCTTTAGGTAGTTCAACTACATCCCATGTGTGGTTGTCTTCTAGAGCTTTAATCTCAAAGTCCATAGCCTCTATCCAACTTGGATGTTGACAAGCTTGTCCAAAACTGTTAGGCGATGTGAGAGTAGAAATTGACTGCATGACATGTTGATTGTTGGGAGATAGAGAAGAAAAACATTACTCCCTAGGTTTACTTGGTTGAGTGAAACAAGCAACTCCTACATCTGTGAACATGATATTACTACACACATAATCCTTTAGGTAGGTTGGTTGATTGGAAACCCTTCCTGGCCTCCTCACTGGTGTAGGCTGTTTAGGTGCAGGAACAGGTGAGCTAGTATGTGGTGTATCTGAGATAGGTGGAAAAGAAACTGGGCTAGGGGATAATTGGGGATGGTGAGGAGTAGATGAAGATCTTGGTGATGGTGAAGAGAAAATGTCAGAAACTTCAGGTTCTAAAGAAATAGGTGAGAGTTGATCCTGTGATGGAGATGGGTAGATAGATTCTGTACTGAAGGTTGAGCTTGGGAATATAGGTTGGTGTGACGGTTTGTTCTTAGCAAAAGGAAAGTGTGTTTCATGAAACTTCACATCCCTTGACACAAATACTCTTCCTGTGGAAAGCTCTAGTAGCTTATATCCTTTTTGATGAAGGGGATAACCAAGCAAAACACAGGTTGTTGCCCTTTCATCAAACTTTCCTCTTCCTTGTGCTAATGTTGAAGCATAACAAAGACATCCAAAATTCCTTAAATAATCATACTTGGGCTTCTTCTGGAACAAAACTTCATATGGTATTTTGCCTTTAAGAACACTGGAAGGCATCGTATTAATAAAATGTGTGGCAGTTAGGATAGACTCTCCCCAATATGACATAGGTAGCTTTGATTGAAACATCAACATTCTTGCAGTCTCTAATAGGTGTCTATGTTTCCTTTCAACAACTCCATTTTGTTGAGGAGTTGCTACACAAGACAATTGATGCAGAATTCCTTGAGAAGCTAGGAAAACTGCCTCTTGTATACCTTTCCCCAATTCTGGTGCATTGTCAGATCTTATCACTTTGACTTTCTCATTGAATTGTCTCTCAACCAAAGACAAAGAAGATTTAAGCATAGGGAAAGCATTACATTTAGCACTCAATAAAAATGTCCATGTTCCTCTACTATAGTCATCTACTATAGTGAGGAAGTATCTGAAACCATTGTAAGTATTTGACTTATAAGGTCCCAATGTGTCAACATGTATAAGTTCAAATTTATGCTTGGACTTTATGTTACTGAATGGGAAATGGTTTCTGGTTTGCTTAGCCTTAGGACACACATCACAAATGAACTCAGAATTTGATTTACAATGAAGGAAATCTAAATGTTTCATTGCTGAAAATGGGAGGTGTCCCAATCTTACATGCCAAAGCTTAAAATCTGAAACAATATTAACTTGAACTGGACTAGAAAAAGAAACAAACTCCGAAATGGAACTTCTTCCTTTTGGAATTGAAAATACATCACCACTAACAAACCCTTAGACTTAAGATTACTTGGTTCCAATAAGTAGAGCCCTTCTCTAACTTCACCAAAAGCTTAAGGACTCTTCATTGAAAGGCCTTGCAACACACACTTAACAGATGTGAAAAGGACATCATATTTGAATTGAACACAAAACTATGAACTGATAACAAGTTATACTTGAATTCTGGAACATGCAATACACTGTTCAGAATATGACCAGGAAGAATAGAAATGCTCCCTATATGAGTAATAATCACCTTGAAAGAGTTAGGTAAACTGATGTTCAAAGGTACAAGGAGTGGAGACAGAAACAAGAAAGAATTAGGTTCAAAACACATATGCTCTGAGGCACCTGAATCAATGATCCAGGTGTCTGATTTTAAACTAGTGAATACTGAACCTGCGTATTTTAGAATAGTACCAGCAACTGCATTAGCATTTATTCCTGTATTTCCTGCCTGTGCTATCTTTGCTTGCTTATACATGTGCATCATTTCTGCAACCTCTTCTTTGCTGAGTTGCTGTCCAAAATTATTGCCATTGAGTTCAGTGCCTTGTCCTGCTGAATTTTCATGTTCCTCATTTGTCACCACTGTATTTCCCTTAATCTGATTCTGATATCCTTTGTGATTTTTGAACTCAAAATCCTCCGGAAATCCAATAATTCTGTAGCAATCTTCTTGTGTATGTCCTATTTTTCCACAATAAGTACAAGACACATTTGGATTGTACTTCTTTTTTCCTTTGAACCTCTGCTGAGGCTTAACAAACCTTTGTCCAGAGTTGTTGAATTTGGGTGCCATGGATGCTCCCTTTTGTGTCTGGTTTCTTACCTTCTGATAACTTTTCCCTTGTCCTGTGATCATGAAAGCTGCAAAATCAGCTAAAAGCTGTGCATTATGCTGCTTGTTCTCTCCTGCTGCCATGAATGATACTGATTGAGAGTTAAAATGTGCATTTGCATAAACTTTCCTTTGATTTTCATCTTGTAAGAGAAGTGAATAAGCAACATCCATGCTAGGCAAATGACTCATCATGAGGATGTTTCCTCTTGCTTGTGCATAGATGTCATTTAATCCCATTAGAAATTGGATCAACCTCTGATCCTCTAGTGACTGAGTTAATTTTGCATTTCCTTCACAAACACAAACACAAGAGCAGCATATGATAACATTCAAAGCATCTAATTCATCCCACAATCGTTTGAGCTTAGTAAAATATCCCGCAATATCACTATTTCCCTGTACTAATCCTGATAATTCCTTCTGCAGATGTTAAAGCTTTGCTCCATTTGATCTCCCAAATCTCTGTTCAAGGCTGTCCCAAAGCTCTTTTGCAGTTTTAGAATAAATCACATTATCTGCAATATCCTTTGAAAGAGCATTAAGGATCTAAGAGATGACCATGTCATTCACACAACTCCATTGTTCATGTTCTGGAGATTTCATATCTGGAGATTGACAAGCTCCATTGATGAAACCAAGCTTCTTCTTGGCTGACAAGGACAAGAGAATAGATCTTCTCCATCCTGCATATCCTCTTCGATTAAATACAGTATTGACTAGAGTCATACCAGGTGAATCAGAATTGTTGAGGTGATAGGGGTGATTAGCATCATAACTCACAGCCTTTGTAGCATTGCTGGTTTCTGCAGTGATGGTTATCACCCATTTTGTTCTACTGAAAAGTGATGTAATAGATAGATTAATTGATTGAATTGTTGGATCGATCTAGTTTGTAACGACCCGACTGATCGTTTTGAACAATTGCATCCGGTTTGATAGTTTGAGTTCAAGAGCAGCTTCACATTATGTATATCGACTTGTGTGCAGGGTTGAATTCAGTTTTCGGATGAATCAGAGTCGAATTGGAAAGAAGGAATATAGTTCTGGAAGCTTAAGCGAAGAGAATTTGACCGGAATTTGACATTTGAGTAAACAACTCCGGAATGAGTTTTGGATGATGTCAGTAGCTTTGTATGGTGATTTTGGACTTGGGCGTGGGTTCGGATTTGGATCTGGACGCCCGTAGGGTAATTTGAGGCATTTCGATGAAAGCTGGGAAAGTTGAAGTTTGGAAAATGGAGAGGTTTGACCCATAGTTAACTTTTGTGTTATAGAGGTCAGAATGCGATTCCGAAAGTTGGAACAACTCCGTTATGTCATTTGGGACTTGCCTGCAAAATTTGGTGTCGTTTGAAGTTGATTTGAGGTGGTTCAGACGCTTGGTTGCAATTCTAGAGGTTCTTGAAGTTCATAGTGATTTTCATACGTTTGGGCATCTGATTCGTGGTTTTAGCACTGTTTGACGTGATTTGAGAGTGGGGCTAAGTTCGTATGATGTTATGGGATGTGTTGGTACATTTGGTTGAGGTTCCGGGGGCCTCGGATGAGTTTCGGGTGAGTTTTGAGCGAGTCCGGACATTCCGGAACTTAGAAAATGGTTCTGATGCTTAAATCTTTGCTGGGGGCAGAAGTCTTACCGCTGAGGCGGTGGGATTACCGCTGAGGCGGAAAATGGTCGGCGGTCCGCGGTGAGGAAGAATCCGCAGGTTCACTGGTCTAACTTCGGAAGCATATATCTTTTGATCTACAAGGAATTTTTAGATGATTCAAAAATGAAAGTTGTAGCCCTTCATATCTAGTTTTCAGAAAGCTAAAGAAATCATAATTTGGACATCTGTAGAGAAAGTTATGGCCAAAATACTAAAGCATGTCACTGCAGTCAATATTTTCCGCTGTAGCGGTGGATTAACCGCGGTCAGCGGTGGTTTTTCCACGGTCAGCGGTGATGGAAATCTGGGAGGTGCACTATAAATACGAGATTTAGGGTTTTATTTCATATTTTTACCTAGAGAGCTCGGATCTTGGTGATTTTTCGAAGGTTTTTCAAGAAGTTCATTGGGGTAAGTGATTCTAACTCGAATTTGGCTAAAATACATGAATCTATCATTGAATTCATCATTTGATTCGTGATTTGGGAAAAATTGTAAAATCTTTCAAAAATGTAAAATGATGATTTGAAGGACCAAATGGTATCAGAATTGGATAATTTTTGTATGGGTGAACTCGTATCGGAATGTGTATTCGGTTTTTGTAAATTTTGTCGGGTTCCGAGGTGCGGGCCCGGAGAGTTGACTTTTGTTGACTTTTTGCAAATTGTATAAGAATCATAGTTTTGTTAATTGGAATTGTTTTCTCTTGCATTGTTAGGTGTATTCAAATTGTTTTTTTGCTAGATTGAGCCGAGCGTTGATGAATTGGTAAAGGAAAAGCTAAATTGAGTATTGAATTGGCCGGATTGAGGTAAGTATCTTGCCTAACCTCGTGTGGGGGACTTCCCCTTAGGATTTGAGTCTTCTATGCTAATTGTAGTCCGTGCATGCGAGGTGACGAGTGTGTGCTCGGACTTATTTGTGAGAAATTCGCATCTAGGGTTCTTAGGTCCTTATGTTCATTATATGGAAAGTATCTCGTTATGATTGGGTTTCCTAATTGCTTAAATTGCCTCTATATGCTCCATATGATGTTGTTAGCTTCCCTCTAATTCATACGTGTTACTTGACCCTTAATTGCCTTAATTGAAGTGATTGCCTTCCTTATTGTTTTGATACTTCTTGATTGTGATTTCCCCTATGACTTTGTGCAAATATGTTACATGTCCATTTGTTGTGGTTACCGGTGTAATTATTACGTGCTTATTATGTCTTGTTGCGTTGTTAAGGTTAGTGTGCTTCTTGGTTTTCTTTTCGTGATCCTTATTATGTACTATTCATGCTTGACTCGATGAGTATTCATGTTGAACCAAGCTTATGGTAATTCCTTGGTATTTGACCGTTGTTGAGTATTGACTCAAGTTGGGATTCATTTTGTGAAGTTAATTATTGGGACGAGATTGGTTATTGTTGATTCCCTTGCCGGGATGTTATTGCTTATGATCTTGTTTTCCTTGCTGGGATATTGTTATTATACTATTGTTCCCTTGCCGGGATTCTATTGTGATTTTATTGATTCCCTTGCCCGAATTGCTTTGTGATTGTTGCTTGGGTAAGGAAGAGTGTAAAAGCACGAAGGGTGATGCCGTGCGTGATATTTGTGAGTGAGTGTAAAAGCACGAAGGATGATGCCGTGCCATGATATGAGTAATAATGCACGAAGGATAATGCCGTGCCATGATTATGTGAGGTAAAAGCACGAAGGGTGATGTCGTGCCATGATATGAGTGATAATACACGAAGGATAATGCCGTGCCATGATTATGTCAGGTAAAAGCACGAAGGGTGATGCCGTGCCAAATATATTGATTCTTATGGTGAGAACGAGAGTAAAAGCACGAAGGGTGATGCCGTGCACTTTCTGTTTGCTATGCTTATTTGTCGTTACCAATTCAAGTGTTTTAACTGTTCAAATTCCTTTACCGATGTGATCCTTTGTGATGGAACCCCATGGTGTTTTCAATACTTCGCCGTATTTATATACATATTTTTCAATACTTCAAATGTCAATAATTTTTTCATCTTCAATTCAGTTAGTTACTCAATTAAATTTCCTTAAACCGTCTGAGGTTGTATTTTACTTAAAAATGGAATTTCTTAAGTTAACTTATTAAATCCCTTGTTAAAAGTAATGATTCATTCGATGTTGTATTTTAATTGAAAATGGTACTTTCTTTATCCAAATGATTTCTAAAAATAACTTCGTCTTTTCTTGCTGAGTTCCTAATTTGTTTAGAAGCTGTACTCTACTTTATGTTATGTAAATTAGACTCCTTGAACATCTTAATTGCATTGGTTACGGACCCTATGAACTGAGTAATATTAGAATGTTGTTGTGTAAAGTGAGATAGCAATATGTGGGCACAAGGTGCCGGGAGTGCTAAAAGTTTGGTAATTGAGGTTATGATATGAGACAGCGAGTTTGAGATGGCTGGAAATTTTGCATCAGAAACGATATGATTTATTGAGCTGACATCGCCTTCCTTGTTTGAGTACATTATTACTTGTCTGTGTTCTAGCTATGTTGGTGTTAATTTATTTGGTTATCTTTCGTGTCCACCCGTGTTTCTCTTTATTGTTTCTACTGATTGTAGTTTGTTCTTTCCCTGTTGTTGATATTACTTTGTCATTTCTAGGTTGATAGTTTATTATCAAATCCTGTTAAATTTATTTGACCAGTAGGTGTCTGGACTGTTTCTTGTCACTACCCCACCGAGGTTAGTCTTGATACTTACTAGGCACCGCCGTGGTGTGCTCATACTATACTTCTGCATATTTTTGTGTACAGATCCAGGTATTTGATCGGTAGTAGCTGTGCGAGTCGTTGCAGTGGAGACTCAAGGTAAACCTGCTACAACGTTCGCAGGCCTCAGAGTCACCTTCATTTGTACTTATTTCCATTTGTTCCTTTTGTTTCGGAACAGTGATGTATTTATTTTGTATAACTACTCTTAGAAAGGCTTGTGACTTGTACCACCGGTTCTAGGAATTGTAATTTGTTCAGAGTAATTTAATTCAAAGTTAGTAAATATCAATATTATTTCAGTTTATGTTAGGCTTACCTAGTTTAGAGACTAGGTGCCATCACGACTCCTTTCGAGGGAATTTTGGGTCGTGACATAGTTGCTCTGATACCATGAACGAACTTGAAGAAGAAATTTCTTAATTGGAATTCCAATGAATGAATCAGGGACTGTACAGACTACTGCTTATATGCAACAAAAATGGAATCTAAGAAATAACTACCTATACACTTGTCTCTTATTCTATTGGCTATTCTATAACAAACTCACATGCTATTTACAAGAAGAAATAATGTGTGCAAAATATAAAACTTAATCTTATCTTCAGCCTCTTCTAGTAGGCCCAAGGAAAACGAATTAATTCATTGTGCCCAATGAATGTGAGCCCAAGATTGATACAGAAGCCCAATGTCTCTGTAAAGTCTGGTCGAGACATTTGTTTGTGCAAGACCATTGATTTCCTCCACGTGGCTTGATCTCAGCTACTCAAGTCTTCACAAAGATGTTCAGACATTAAATATATCAACATCCTAGAAGACCAAACCTTACCTTCTGTCAAAGACGAATCCTTCTTCTTCTTCTTCTTATTCTTCTTCTCTATCTTTGAGTACACTCCATGAATCCCAGAATTATAATGGGGTTTCGTCTTCCCAACAAGGCTATAACTGAATGACAAACAAGGTCAAATTGAAAAAATAGTTACTTTCGTTCTTGGGATTTTAATTTTGGGTATGATATAGTCAAGGTGAGCAACCAAAGTCCTCCTTTCTAAACATTCAACTTCGTCCTGAACTCCTTTGCAGTGTTCTTCCTTTGCAACTAGTTTTGGTTCCACAACATCCTGAAACGAAATAAATAACAAAATATCACTTCTATGGGGAATCACAAGTTAACTAACCAATTAACAAACAAGAGGCGAAATCAATTGCTTAGTTTGTCGTTGGACATAATATATATCTCATGCCTTCTAGTAGTTTGACTGTTTAAGTTTTACCTGGTGTAGAATCTTGTTGAGGGTGGCCAAATGAAAAGCTGGCTCAGGGCGAACGGCGCAGCAGGACATGGTAAAATAGAGGAGAAAGATACTAATGAAGAAAGAGCTGGTAGAGGATTTAGACATTGTTAATTGGCTGTTTTGCTAGATGCTAAAAGTGAGAGTACCCTAACTTCAAAGATAATTTACTAAATTATTCTTTAAATAATGAGTGACTCTAATACCCTTTTGACATATTATATTTATTATTATACCCTTTTGATATATAAATATACTTGCTTCTTTCATTGACCGGTACATTAACCAACATTCAGAAGAATTTGAGGAGTTGTATCAATAACTAATACACTAAATTCATTTGATTAATTGATACAAAACCAGATTCATTCATTTATTAAATGCGTACATAGTGAAGAATCTAGAGACAAATATCTTGTGACGTTAGAAGAGCTCATACACAATGGTTTGAACTTGCGTACAATCTATTTTCCCAAATTCTTCACCCTTGTTCGTTGTTCCCAATACCATTTCTTACCTTCAATTCCCTTTAAGTTCTTAATAAAGTTTAAGTTATAATAATTCTCAAAGTGAGTATCTTTCTCCCATTTAAGAATCAGTTATAAAAGAGAGGTTTTGTGGTTACCTTGGA
Source organism: Nicotiana attenuata (assembly GCF_001879085.1). NCBI lineage: Eukaryota > Viridiplantae > Streptophyta > Magnoliopsida > Solanales > Solanaceae > Nicotiana > Nicotiana attenuata. The sequence continues at coordinate 144,984 of NW_017672713.1, read as the reverse complement.
AAGAGAAATTAAAATGGTAACAATAATATTAGTCTCCATAAAAGAGAGGTTTTGTTCTTCTCTTCACTCCTAGAAAGATAGTATATGCAACAATGAAGCCACAAGAGCATATAACGATAACGTAATCACTCTTCCTCCTAGAATGCTAAGAATCCAGTAATGAGGTTGACGTTACTATTTGATTCCTTTTTTCCTTACGGCTTGTTTGGATGGTTGTTACCTATTGAATTGTATTGTATTGTATCGTATTATTACTTTAAATACAATATTTGTTTTGATTTCTACTTAAATTTTATTGTATCGTATCGTTAAATCCGTCGTTACGTAACGATGCAATGTGCCACTTTATGTAACGACCGATTTGGTGTGGTCGAGTCGTTACCTTGTCTTTTTCTCTCAATCTCACCCTTCATTATTATTAAATAATTTTATTTTATCATTTACCCTACCTTTTTATATACCGTATCATAATCTTTCTTTATAATATTGCTAGTTTATTCATCAAATTACTAGTGTGTGATACCATGAAACGACGGCAAAACGATACAATCCATCCAAGCATTGTATTCATCAAACGATACAGTACAATAAAATAAAGTACAATACGATACATTATGAAACGATATGTAACAACCATCCAAACAAGCTGTTAGGTAAATTAATTATGTACTTTTCAATTATGTGATAGCACAAAGTTAGACTTGTAGTATTAGCCTTTTGGATTTACAACTATAATTTTGGTGCTAAATAGTGTTAATTTTTCCTTTGCACTTTAATATCTTTATTTGTATTGTGCTTGTGATGAACTCTTGAAGACATTTGAATTTTTAGAGTTCAAAGCTAATTTTTTGCAAACACTCATTTTGGAAACTTATGTATAACTCATATTTTATCATCTAAAAAAATACATATTTTTATATAAAAAAATATGTATTAAATGTATAAAAACTTAATTTCTTGAAATTACAACAATATATGTACAATTATGTAAATAATTTTTCCGATCATTCTAACTTCATTTTTTTAATTTTTTAGGAGGAAAATTAGAGATTTTGTTCTGAATGATTGTATGATTTTAACTTCTTAAAGTTTTATCTTTAAGTGAAAGAAATTCAAAACCGTTAAAGGAGAAAATTACCAAGGGCTGAATGTGTGCGTTGGAAGAGGTTCCAAGAATTAAAGTCTAAGTAGGTGGCAGAATAGCCGTTTTTTGTCCAAAAATATTTAGTGAAATTTTGATTACAATTCTTACGATGAACAAACAATTCATACATGTTTATTGTGAAATAGTCCAATTATTGATAATCACGACGTCACGAATATGTTGGAGGAGATATTTTATTGTCTCTCATTTATGATAACAGATCTTGCAGGTAAAGAGTTGGTGAATGAAGTACTAATCCAAATCTCTTAAAAATTTGTTGATTCTGGTCAAGATTGAAGGGTGAAAGTTACCCATCAAAATTGAAAAAATTTCACCATTCCTTTTGAGAGAGATGTTCGCATAGATGGGAATAGTAGAATAGGTTCCAGAGCATGTACTTTCTACTCAAGCAAGCAGAAGAGATAATCAAAAGCAGCCTACTTTCCATATCAATTCTACTCAATAAAACCTCAATCCATGAAAGAATTATCGAAAATTAAACTCACAGAACAAGAAGAGGACCAATTAAATCGTAGCATCGACAAACCTAAGGAAGCTATAGATGAAAATAAAGAAAACAACACTCAACCTCTCAACCCACTCAAAAGCAAGGTAAGTTTTCGTGACACACTTTCCCCACCCCCTCCTCCTCCAATCAACACCAGCCTAGAAGCTGATTTCTTGAAAAAACTTACCATAGATGATGAAAACTCAAACCCCTCTAATCATCCTTTTTTATCCCAATTTCCTCAAATGATAAACTAAGACTTTACAGCCCGTGGCATCAAGCCATTATCATTAAACTCTTAGGAAAAAAAAATATCCTACACAAATATCAAACTTAAACTAAACTCACTATGACAACTAGATGAAACCCTTCAGTTAATAGATTTAGGATACGAATATTATCTAATCAAATTCCAGAGCATTGAAAGTTTTAATAAAATACTCCAAAATGGACCTAGGTTCATAGCCAATATATCACTATACGTCAATAGGAACCCAATTTCAATCCAGCCCTAGCTCACACAAACTATGCCACTGTGTGGATCCGTCTACAGGAATTACCAACTGAATACTACGATATGCATATCCTCAAAACATAGCTGCTTTTATAGGAAAACTCATAAAAATTGACACATGCACAGTTCATACATCCAGAGGCCGTTATGCTAGACTTTGTATCTTAGCACCACTAGGTAAAACCCTCACATCCGAAATTCTCCTTGGCACACACACTCAACCAATTTATTATGAAGACTCAATTATAATCTGTACCAAATGTAGATGCTTAGGGCATAACCTCCATTATTGTCCAAAATTTTCAACCCCCTCCACTTCGAAACAACCAGAAATAAACCAAAACGCATCCTCCAGTGAAGATGGCCAACATAGCCAATGGGAAATAGTTACCTATACAAAGAACAAAAAATTTACTAACACTAAGGACAAACAATCTACCCAAACCACCTTCCATAACCAAAACCACCCCCAGCAACCAAACCTCCCTAAAAAAAATCCTATGGACCCACTGACCCCACACGACTCCACAAAACCAACCAATAACACCACACTACAAAATCAGTTTGAACTACCAATTCATATCCCTACACCGGACCCACTCCATACAAAAAATAATACCACACATGACAATCCTATACCACCTATAACACAATCAATCAACCCTACCCCTAACACGTTCAAACCATTATCACCCTCCCTCCAATTCCCAACACCCACGCCTACCGTAAACCTAGGAGAGGAAAATCATCATTTTATATCACCTCTCCTTCACCCTTTAATTCGTAAAACAATGTCCAAACACTTACTTTCAAAACGTAATACCAATAAAAAACTATCTAGGATAGCCAATTATAATGACTCCTACTCTCAACTCCCGAAATCAAACATGCACATGTATGAACACGGCTCACAAAAGGCCAAAGAAAACCTAAATACAACTACATCATTACAAAAAATCGTATCTCCTACTACAATACCTAAACCCCAAATTATACAAACTATACCTCAATCATCTTCTCAACTATCACACACGTCTGCCTCACCATCATTTCATCCCAAAGAAACCTCATCCAACAGTACTCCTAAACCTTTAACTTCATTACCACACGGCAAGACATTGCATGCAAACTTGCCAATTCCCTCAACCAATAACAATGGCCTTTATCCACAACCAATCACTAAAAATCTACCCACCTCAATCCCAAAGGCTTCTTCAAATACCCCCTCCCCCCTAATAAATCAAGCTACTATCACAACTCTAGAACCAACTCCTACTACTTACTGCACTATCAATAACCACCATGCATCGTTCAAACAACCACAGGAATCATCACCATCAATACCGGCACCGGAGATACATCAACGATGTCTAGATCAATCACCACCACCACCTCCTCCTCCCATATCCTTCACCCCCACCCCCCATGTCACTTAATCATCCAGCACCAACCAAACCATGCACAACAGAGGCCATCACTACACCTCAGACTCCCATTTATACACCACCATCCAACTATTCCTCCACAACAAATACCACCATCACACCAGTTTCTACTGATAGACCTGCAACTACTACAAAATCACGTCATACTCCTTTTGGAAACATCAGAAGAGATGGCCTTCACAGTGCAAGAGGAAAATCTAAACCAAGCACAACAAGACCAAGTCTTGAACCTGATCCATCAACAAGATATCACCCTTTGGCAAATGCATGAGATCATCAATCATTATCAACAATGGCAAGCACAGGCACTCCATCACCCCACCTTCTTGAATACACACCCACAGATCAACTCCTCACCACGGTTACTCCATCAACATCCAGTAGCAACTGCTCAACCTCCAGTGTCAACACAGATGCAACACCAAGTGATCGACAACCACATTACCAACTCTCCACCTGCTTCTCCACAGCAGGAGAATCAACATCAAGCAGAAGAAGGCAACGACCTGCCGGAGACCTTCATGGAATCAATGATTTTGAACGACTTCCTGACGATCTCCATGTCAGAAAATACAAATGAAAATACCTCATTTTCATCCCTCCAAACTTCCAGAAAACTTCCTTGAACATACGCCTAGACCTCTTATCCTTGGAAGAGAAGTATGTGATTCCCATGATTCCAACCCTTCAAGACAATATGTTACCAACTGCACTTTACAATCCTCCACACCTACTAATGCATTTAGAACTTTTTCTGGCACCGGAAAGAAGCACCCCACATCATGAAGATTTAATGAAGATAATGATTTGGAATTGCCGGGGAGCTCATAATAAAGAATTCCGCCAGAACCTCAGATTCTTGCTCACATGGAATAATCCTTCCATTCTATACCTTACAGAAACAAGGATGGCAGACCACACTGATCTCCTCATGGAATTCAACTACACTGATTTAATCCAAGTTGCAACACAAGGTCATTCAGGAGGAATTGTACTTTTATGACGAGCCCATGATTTGGTGGTCAACCCAGTGGCAGTCACAAGCCAAGAGATCCATGCTTCTGTCGATGTCAATAATCCAAGAACCCAACACCCAACAACTTAGCCATTTTGATGCCATTGGCACCATTACTGTCAGGATTCTGTATTTTGAAGAATCTCCCCTCCCCCTCCCCTTTGTCTTCGTTTTTGTTTTTGTTTTGTTTATGTCTTTTATTTGCATGCATTTAGATTTTGATGTAACTAGTAGTAGCAACTTACTTTCAATCACCCTTGTAATTTTCGTACTTAACTTATAAATGCAATCCTTCGTTTGAGCAAAAAAAGAATATATTGGAGGAGGATATCAGCCCAAGAGTTGTGATGAACGGATAAATTTGACATAGGCGAAATACATAAATGGCCCATCCAAGTTATCCACAACGGTCATTTGAACACCTCAATAGACCTATTTATCAAGTAGACACCTCAAGTGTATGTTAAGTAAATCAAATAGACACCCCGGTACAGCATACCGGATGCGTGAGTTACACTTGCCAAATGAGTCAATCAATGAATGACACGTGTAATTTGTAATTAAAACTTAACACAAATTAACCAAAAAAAAAAAAATTTAAAGATCAGTTCTTTCTTTTTCTAATTTATTTTCTCTTTCTTTTTTTCTCCTCTCTCATCGACCTCCCGTCTTCCCAAAACCTACCCTAGTTTGGTTTGCCGAAAAGAATGGAGATCGCCGGAAATATTTTTAAGAAATGTAAGTTTGATATTAAGTTTGATATTTTTACCTCTACAATAGAAATTTAAGTTTGATATCACAATTTTATAATCTGATTTTAGAAAACAAATAGTATCATCGGCGATCTCTGGTTCTACGGAGCCGTCGAATATTGGGTGGGGCCGGTGGTACAGTTTGAAAGAACTGGAGATGTCCACCGGTGGGTTTGTTTGGGCAGAATTGGACCAAAGAGGAAATTCTTGAGTAAAATCAAGATTCTAAGTTGTTTTGAGGCACACAAGTCTTTAGGAATTGTACCAGTGAGCTTGTTTGATGACAAATCCAGCTCTTGGAGCACCCCGTTTTGGCCTAGCTTCTCGGGGATTATACCGGTGAAGTTGTTCATCCAAAGACCAAGAATCTTCAGCTCGGAAAAATCAGCGATGAAATCCGGTATAAAACCATGTAATTTATTCATGAAAAGGTTGAAAAGCCTTAGTTGCTGAAGATTAATGAGCTCAAATGGGATTTCTCCTGTAAGTGCATTGGCTGAAAGATCAAGATTGACTAAGGCAGTGAGGTTGCCTAATTCTTTAGGAATTTGACCTGAGAGAAGATTAATATGCAGAAAAAGTGTGTTCAACAATTTCAAGTTCCCTAATTCAAGAGGAATTGGACCATCTAATTCAGAATTGCAGATGAGTTTGTTTGGGCATAAGGTCGGATGATTTGGAGAAGAAAGAGTGAGGAAATATGGGCTCCACCAGTTAAATTAAAAAAAAGAAAAGAAATAAACATAATTTTGAAAGGCTTCACTTGCTGCAAGGCGAGTGTAGAACACACATTTTGCCATGTCACTCTGAAGGGTTTAAGTGATACAGTGAAAAATAATTTGAGGTGTCTACTTGATAAATAGGTCTGTTGAGGTGTTCAAATAACCGTTGTGGCCAACTTGAAGGGGCCATTTATATATTTCGCCTAATTTTTATCCTATATAAACAAATGAAAAACACAACAGAGAAAATTATTGCCTAAACTTAAATACAAAATTGTAATTCGGTCGTTCTTATATTCACATTAACCTTCTTTAAACCCTAGTACAAGAACATAGACCAGTGTAAATTTGGTAAATAACTAATTATCATATCGAAATTAAAAATTTTGGTATTTGATTTAAATTTTTTAATAAGTTGATATTAACTATAAGGTATTTAAAAATAAAATATCAATATCGTACTAAAATATATATTAAGTTATATAATACACTTATTATTGACTATAACATTAATATTAAAGATCTAAATTTATTTTAGTTATTTTTTTCTTTAACCTTTACCAAAAATTTTCCACTATACTTGTCTTTTTCTCTTTTCTTTGGTTGCTGTGTTTAAACTTTTCTCCCATCTAGGTTTAGCATTTTTTATTTTCATCTTTTTTTTTTTCTCTCACTATATTATAATATTTTTATTTTTGTATTTTATATTCGAGCGGAACAGGAATATGGAAGGGAAATGTATAAATACCATGCCTCTCAGAGCCGAGACAGAATTACAACAGTTGAAGTAGAAGAAAACCCTTAACAGAAAACAATGAGGATTAAAGTGGATGAACACATTAGAACCCTAATAGAGAATGGGGTTAGAAATCGTCACCGTTCTATGTTTGTCATGATTGGTGACAAATCCCGTGACCAGGCACGCACTTTTCGTTCCTCTATTATATCTGCCTAAATGCTGTTAAAAATTTGAACTTGATTCTGATTGTTCACTTTTTTATAAAACAGATTGTTAATTTGCACTACATGTTGAGCAAAGCAGTAGTGAGGTCACGGCTTACTGTGCTTTGGTGCTATTAGGACAACTTGAACTTAGTAGGTTGGTTCTCTACTTATTCCCAAGTTTTTTTTTTTTTTTTTGAATTATGGATATAGTCGTTTTTGTTAATTATTGCCCTTTATTAAAATATGAATTTGTTAATTCTATGTGGAAGTTAGATTACAACAACAACATCAGACCTAGTGTAGTGTGTACGCAGACCTTACCCCTACCTTTAATAAGACAGAGAGGCATAGATTAAAATTTGTAATTTGAATAAACTGCCATGAATTTTATTTGACGTTAAGAAACTGTGAAAAATCTATGGAGCTGCTTGACCAAAATTCTTGACTTTGTTGTAGCAGTTATTCTGTTTAGTTGGAATATGATAAAATGTAGGCTGAAGTTTGATGTTAGGGAATATTATTATTATTTTTAAATATTGGAACTTTAGTCACTGCATCCTATGCTTTTATTGGAGTTGTTTAGCCTTCTATGTCAATATAATGCATTCTAGTACTTATTATTACTATTGTTAAACTTGGTCAGTGACGATTTATATAGCCGACCCCAACTTGTTTGGATTGAGGCGTAGTCATTGTCTTGAAACTTTAGTCACTTTATTTGTTGCATGAAAAGTTAGTTTCAGCTTTATATCTGGAGTAAATTTTCTGGCAAATTTTCAGGCACCGGAAGGAATGCTAGGGTCATTCTTTTGTGGAGGTTGTTATATTGTGTTGATTATCTTGCGAGTGATTAGTGGGGACTTTGTTCTGTTTTTTTTTCTTGCTGTGTTCATCTAAGTTTGTCAGTGGATGTTATTAGTCATTTAGACAGTTTGTCGGTGATAGAGGCAATCGTCTTTTTGCAGTCACAAGCAAAAGAGAAAGAAGCAAGTGAAAAAATATATGCAGAGGGGACTACTGGACCCTGAAAAAGTAGAACCTTTTGAACTTTTCATTGAAACTGGAGGCGTCAGCTATTGCTTGTATAGAGATTCAGAAAGAATTCTAGGAAACACTTATGGCATGTGTGTACTACAGGTAAATGAGAGGTTTTAAATCTCCATGAACTATTTGCAGCAAATCGACTTCCTATTTCCTCTTTTAAGCCTCTATGTAAATGTAATCGTGATCTTTTGGAAAATTTCATTTCTTTTCCTCTATGATGTTCTAGGATTTCGAGGCTTTGACACCCAATCTTCTTGCGAGAACAATAGAGACAGTTGAAGGTGGTGGGCTAATTGTATTGTTGATTCGCGCTTTGTCCTCTCTTAAGAGCCTCTACGCCATGGCCATGGTACACTCCAGTCCCAACTGCTCAGCCTTCTAGGCTGGAAAACTTTGAATAATTAGTAGATTCATGATGTCCCTTCCTTTTTACTTCTTATTTGTTTTTTCTTTCTTGCTCTTTATTGTTAAATAAGATTTCAACTGATCTCACACACATATACTCACACTAGAAGAAGAGTAGTTGAATGAAGAAGCTGCTACTGGCTTGCAGATTGCTAATTGGTTTTCTGTGCGTGCTTAATATTAAGACTCACTGAAATTTTGTGAAAATGCAGGATGTTCACAACAGATTTCGTACAGAATCCCATTCACACGCTACCCCTCGCTTTAATGAGCGTTTTATACTCTCTATTGCGTCATGTGAAATGTGTGTTGTCATGAATGATGAATTAAAAACTCTACCAATCTCCTCCCACATGAAGAATATTACTGCTGTTCCTGTTCAAGAGGTAAAGTTCTTCCCGGATCAGTTCGGTCATGAGTCGTACTATTTACTGATTTCGATATCTTAGATGATATGCATTGATTCAGATGATAGTCTATATAAATTATATTTCTCATATATAATTACACCATATCGATGTTGAACTGCGAAAGAATTACTATTTGGAGTCACTTTTAGTACAGGGTAATCTCTTGATATAAGCATTCATGATTCTTACTTTGATAAAGGATTCTGAGGGGCTTTCAGAAGCAGAAAGGGAATTAAGGAATTTAAAAGAACAATTGAATGAAGACTTCCCTGTTGGTCCTCTTATTCGTAAATGCAGTACCTTGGACCAGGTTAGTTACTTATGCTTGAACTGTAAAAGTTGGCATTTGTTTTTTCAAGTGTTCTCTGAATATGTCACTCGTAGCCATTTACTAGACTATGTGGAACTAACCCCAGGATAAAGAGTTACTTGCATGCAAGGTAGATGTTTGACAGAGTTATTGTATAGAACACAAGATTAACAGGAGATAATGACTTGATACTTGGTAAAATTTACATTTACGGTGGTCACTTTGTCCTTTTCTTTTGTGGCGGAATGTTGGATTGGTTGCAACCACTGGTAACTAGAATCACTAAGTAATCAGACAATATCCAGTTAATAGGAGGATTTAAAAAAAAAATGGATAGCATAAGGGGGTAGTTCTTTGGGATTTGAGATTTCAGAGGAACCTACAACATTGGGAAATGGAAGAGTTCCACAACTTGATCGAGTTATTGTATGGATTGGATTCGTCAAATAATATATCCGATTTGTGGAGGTGGCGATAGAGTAGGGAGGGTATTTTCTCTGGTAAATCTTTTTATAAGAAGCTACTAGAGAGAGTAGCATATTTCCCTTCATCGCTCTATTGGGATTCCTAAAGCACCTAGAATGGTGTGTTTCTTTGTGTGGTTGGCAGTGGGGGGGGGGGGGGGGTGTGATTTTGACAGCAGAAAATCTAAGGGGAGGATTATTAATGTTACTTGGTGTTTCATGTGCAAAAGCTCGGGCGAAGATGTAGATAATCTCTTATTGCATTGTCAAGTGGCTAATCGGTTGTGGAGGTTGGTCATTAACTTGTTTGGGATGCAATTGGTGATGGCAGGCACAATGAAGGAGGCGATGCATGGTTGGGCTCACATGAGGGGAGTAGGAACAAGATTTTAGAAAATTGCAATATAGTCTTTTGTTTCTCGTTTATTTTTGGTGTAATCATGAGGTTCCGGTTTGTATAGAGGATTGGGCCTCTTTTGTAGAGAACCATATTTTGGTGTAGGTTCTCTTCTTTTGATATATGGCTTGTATACGGGGTTCACCCCAAATGTTAATAAAATTATTTGCCTTATTAATAAAAAAGTGGGTGCTGTAGTAAGTACAACCATACATAAGAACTTGTCCAAAACTTTGAGCTTGTTGATTTAAAGCTTAATCATTATCGGTGCTTGTATTGTTTTTTTTCTCTGTTTGAATAATTCTTTTCCTACTTTTTTGGATTGAAAATTAACTGTCAACAAGTCAAAATTGTGAGAGTTCTCAGCACTTACAAGTTCTAATATGATTTTTTCTTAATTTTTGACGAAATCACCAAAAGTAGATTTCTCCATCCAAAGTGTTTGACACTGAATACAGACTAAAGAAGCCACTGGTTGAATTGTGCAATCCTTTTGTTGTAGAATCATGCAGTTCGGTTGGGCCAACCGCTTATAAAATAAAGCTTCACGACTTGTGATAAATAAAAAGAGCTTCACTTACAAAGTAAAAGAATATGACTTGCTGATAAAGAAATATCAATTTGTGGGCTTTGAATCTTGAAGTTAGTAATTTTACTAGCACGTTAAGTCCTCATTGCGTCAATTATTATCTGTTAGAGTTCCTGCATTTCCCTTTCATAAAAAATGACTTCTTGTTCTTCCATGCTTTCATTAAATAAGTCTTAAGTCTTTTCTAATTGCTTAGTAAATTGTTGAAAGAACTATTTTTACTAGCTTAAATGGATGGATTCAATATCTAACTTTGTAATACCGAGATCACCATAAATAGCAGTTCTCTGTCCACCGCAATTTAGACTTTTTTGTCCTGTTATTGTAAGATGCTATTAATCAAACAGTATGAAATAGGGAAAAGCAGTGATCACATTTCTTGACGCTATCCTGGATAAGACGCTCCGCAGCACTGTTGCTCTGCTTGCTGCTCGTGGCCGGGGGAAGTCAGCTGCTCTTGGGTTGGCAGTTGCAGGGGCTGTTGCTGCAGGGTAAATCCGGTTTTGGTTTCAATATTTATTCCTCTCTGTGATCCTACTTTTTTTTATAACGGTGGTGTCCGGGCCAGCTTGTGCGCACCTTGACTAAATAAACGGGATACGTCCTACCTCCCCACCGGCAACAAGTCCACCAAGGCTTAGACAGATGAGAAGAAATAACCTAGTGTTTTTTGTCTCCATTGGGGTTTGAACCTGAGATCTCATGGTTCTCCACCCACTTCATTGACCACTAGCTACACCCTTAAGGAACCCTTGGGTTCCTCTGTGATCCTACTTTGTGCTTTACTAACTTCTATAGTTTGCTATTACAGGTATTCCAATATTTACGTAACAGCGCCTAGTCCTGAAAATCTGAAAACTCTGTTTGACTTTGTATGCAAGGGTTTCACTATGCTCGAGTACAAGGTAAGAGGCAGATATATCTGTTTGAGCAGGGTCGATTTTCATAGTCTCTATGAAATCTATCTTTTCCAGGGATGTTATTTTTCCTTTTGAGTCAGTCATTTGGCCCTTCAAGTCCTTTTAAGTGAGAAAATGCTTCCCGTGCTGAAATATGCGTAGAAACATAAACATGGTATAAGATCTTCTTAAAGTTCTCGTGTAAGGGATTTTTCCCTGTCTCACATATAGTTGGCATCTGAGATTGGTTTCACGTTCTGCTGATCGTATATAGAGATGTTGTAACTTACTATATGCTTCTTTTACAGGAACACCTTCATTATGATATTGTGATAAGCAATAATCCGGAGTTCAAAAAATCTATCGTGAGGATCAACATCTATAAGCAGCACAGACAAACAATTCAGGTCAGTAATATTGGGGAGGAGTTATATCATGATAATGGCTCTTCCATTTTCCAAGCTCATTTGTGCGGGGAATAATCCTGGAATCAGATATCACTTTCTGCACCTTCTGTTGTCCCTGAACATTAGATGGCATTTTGAAAGCTTGCTCTAATTTAATTCCTCTTGGTGGTGATTTCTGTATGCTGGCTAGATTTCTTGTATTTCTCTCTTGTGCTTCTGTGTTCTCTTAAGGTTGTCAATATATTGGTATTATTAAACTAATATTTTTCCTATTCTTACAAACATATGTATCTTTTACACCCGTACTGTTCATTATTTGCAAAGCGTTTTTGCAAGTATCCGATCATTGATGTACTTTATCATGTGTAATGCAATTAATTTTCCTTTTGTCTGAGTTTCTGATATTCTCTGCATCATTTGTGCAATGCCAGTATATACTACCACATGAGCATGAAAAGCTATCACAAGTGGAATTGTTGGTGGTTGATGAAGCAGCAGCTATTCCATTACCTGTTGTCAGATCTTTGCTTGGTCCATACCTCGTCTTCCTTGCATCAACTGTTAATGGGTATGAGGCAGTGTTCTGCTTAGTTTCCATCTAGTAATGTTATGCTCTCCAAAGAACCTCCTTTGCCAATATATGGTGCTTCTTCTAGTTTTGTTTCTTACACCAAAGAACCTCCTTTTACCAGTATATGTTTCTTCTAGTAGTTTTGTTTCTTACTCACTTATACAGCAAAAGAATATTTCTGAACAGTCTTGTGTGTTTACCCTGGGGTTAACGGCGCTGATGATGAATCTATTCTTGTTATCTTTTTAAAGCTATGAAGGTACTGGAAGATCCTTATCATTGAAGTTGCTGCAGCAACTAGAGGAACAAAGTCAGAAGTCCAAAAGTGCAGACAATGCACTTTCAGGTATTTCAGCTTCAGTTTTGCTAGTCATCACTCGACTTATGGTGTGTAGAGTCCATGTGGCCTGAAATTTAATGGTATCAGGAGGAACTATGTAAGCAAAGAAAACTGAGATGAGAGAGCATTGCTATTGGGTTCGGAACTCCTTATAGTTACTAAAAGCCAGGAGATACATCTGGAATTGTGCTTGTTTTTGTCAAATAACATAGTCTTTCTTATCTTAATTCATGCCTTAAATTGTGCCTTCGGCAATACAGGTCTATGACTGAATGTTTGCAACTAAAACCAAGAATTTTGGTGAATAAGGCTGGAGTTATTCAAAGTAAATACTTATAATACAACAACAACAACCCAGTAATACAAACTTATAATACATGCTTTTAAAATATTCCAACTCCAAAGTTCTTGCAGGTCCACTTGTGAATTTAAATGATGAAAAGTTTCCTATGACTGGACGTCCCAATTTAATTAAATGCTGACAATAGGCTCGTCTTTAAAAATATTGCATTCTCTCAGGGCTTTGTTCATTCATAAGTGTCACTCTTTTTCTATGATGTAGTTTTGCCTCTCATGATTATCGATGTTTGAAGTAGTGGTATGATCAATTGTCAAAGGTCTGCGCAAAATCTTGTTTCTTTCATCTAGTTGTTTAAAATCTAAGTTTTCCCCTCAAATGTAGGTCGGCTTTTTAAAAAGTTAGAATTGAGCGAATCCATTAGATATGCTTCTGGCGATCGCATTGAAAGATGGCTTAATGCTTTGCTCTGTTTGGATGTTACAAATACTATCCCAAGCATCAGAAGGTAAAACTTCTTTGGCTTAACCTAGTTCCTACAGAAGTCATCCATGGTTTATCTCCAGTTACAATTCTCTTTTTTTCACCAGGTTACCACAACCGGGTGATTGTGATCTCTACTACGTTAACCGGGACACACTTTTCTCTTATCATAAAGATAGTGAGTTATTTCTGCAGGTAAATCACCTTTCCTCTTGAAGTAATGTATTGTTTACCATTAGGCTATTTTTGCTTGGTCAACTTTGATATATTGTGATCCTTTTGCATTGAAACATTTGCAGCGAATGATGGCCCTCTATGTTGCTTCGCATTACAAGAATTCTCCAAATGATTTACAATTGATGGCTGATGCTCCAGCTCACCACTTGTTTGTGCTACTAGGTATGATTAAAACCAGTTGATGCTTTTTCAATAGAACATAATTGATTAATTGCGCATTAAGTAAATGCAAGAGCGCCTAACTATTGTTTTCACAGGCCCTGTTGATGAATCAGAAAATCGTCTTCCTGATATTCTATGTGTCATCCAGGTTAGTGGTCTTGTTTGATAAGTCAATCATGTAAGGTTGATTTGGTAAGTCCTTTGTGATAAGGACAGTACTCGTTGGCCTCGATCCCGGACAATGACATTGTCTGTGTTTATCTCTCATGATATCATAAGCCTTATTTGTTATACTTGATAGAGATTACTTTTTCTTTGTGCTCTTTTTTCTGGTTCAATTTAGTTCTTCTGAGAATTAAACAGGTGGTATTTATTTCAACTTAACAGTTTCTTGGAATCAAAGAAGCAGCACTAAGAGTTTTTGATCTATGTCTTAATTTGCCTTAAACACACAGGTCTGCCTTGAGGGGCAAATCACCCAAGAGTCGGCTAAAAGAGCTCTGAGGGAAGGTCACCAGCCCTTTGGAGATCAGATACCTTGGAAGTTCTCCCAGCAGTTTGCCGATGATGTATTCCCAAGCCTTTCAGGTGCCCGCATCGTACGCATTGCTACACATCCGAGTGCCATGAGGGTAATGCTTACCAATTCAAAAAATTTATGAAAAACTTCTGAGACCTCCCTCTAGGTTTATCTGTGTAATATTGATCTCCTTCGTGGTTTAAGATGTTAGGTCAACCTCCTTGTTTCGCCTTAAAAGACAAATAGTTTGATATTGAAAGAAGAGACCAAGGAAAAGAGAAACTTTCAACTTCAAGAATTTCATTCTATATTTCATATTAATATTTAATTACTATTCTTCATGCACTTGATAATATGGCAGGATACTTCTATTAAAATTGCATATACTGTTGTATTTGTCAAATGTAACCAATTTAAAACTAACAAAATTAAATTCACTTACATGTGTAAAACCAATCAAGCCATAACATTACATCCCAAAGAATAGATTACAGTATAATTATAATACTTAAACAAAAACCTTAAGAAGGCAACAACAGTGTTGGAGGAAGCGTTGAAGCGGTAAAGCGAAGGGTAGTCCGCTTCAGGTGACTGAGGCGAAGTGGTTTTAATGAAGCGAGTGCTTCTTCCACTGAAGCATGAAGCGCGTGCAGCTACTTCAGCGAGGGAGGCGTGCATTTTTTTTAATTTAAAAAAGGTGGACTTTTTTGTTTTTTACGGAGAAAAGGAAAAGAATAATTTCTTCTTCTTTTATTTATTTGCTTGCTTTTTGTTTTGCTGTTAATTTAATTGTATTCTTTAAATTGTTCTATTTTTTTTTTCCAGTTTGTTAATTTAACTGAATTTATTTATTTATTTGTCTTCTCTCTGTTTTTTCACTTTGTTAATCTAATTGAATTTTTAAATTATTCCATTTCTTTTTTTTAGTTTGTTAATTTAATTGAATTTTATTTATTTGTTTTTCTTCTTCTCTCTGTGTTTTTCATGTGCTCTAAAGTTTATTTTGATATTTTTTTTTAAAATTGCACTTCACTTCAATGAAGGTAGGGCTTCTCTTCACACTTGTAAGCGAAACGAGCCCTCGTCGCTTTTTGTTGCTTCACACTCTCAAAATCATTGAGCAACAAAATGTTTATTGCTGACCAAATACAGAAGTACTTCTCGGTCCACTGAACCCATTGTCGTTGTTAGTTGATTTATTCTATCCATGTGAGAAAGAAGATTTTATTTTACATTTTGTTATTGGTGAAGATATTAGCTAAGGTTTCACACCAATTTTGTAGTATAAAAAGAATTTAAGGGGAGATTTGTGATACAAAATTTAGCACTAATAATTAAAGCTGCAAATAGATAGATTTGGAATATGACAGAAGTCTTGTCATCTTAACCCATCTCGTTGAAAAAAGTTTAAATTGGGGGCGGTCTGCATATCTTACGACAACGGAGGTTTGTGTTTAAAAGCAGACATGGAGGGAGGTTTTTGATAATTTTCGATCAGTTTATTTCCTTTATCAGCATGTCTAACCATGTCTCACTGTGGTGTTGCAGATGGGTTATGGTTCTGCTGCCGTTGAACTCCTAACCTGGTAGCTTCAAATTTCACAACAATTCTCACATCTTCCGGTTTCCATATGATTTTGATAGTTGCTTTGATCACCTTTGCTTTCTATAACTTGTGAAACATTAAGCTACTCCACAGGCCGTTGCTTGTTATGCATACTGGTGCTGCATGTTGAGAGCGGGGGTGGGGGGAAGAGATAGAGAGAGTGTAGTAGGTTAGCACCATAACAACAACAATATGCCCAGTGTGATCCCACTAGTGGGGTCTGGGAAGAGTGGAGTGTACGAGACCTTTCTCTCCTACTTTGTGAGGTAGAGAGGCTGTATCCGATAGACATCTGGCTCAAGAAAAGCGTTTTCAAACAGGTTTGAAAAATACAAGAGTAAAAAAAAAATTAAGATGAAAATACTGAAGAAAAGAAAAGTATTGACAACAAAATAGTTGAGGTAACCAAAGTAAAAGAAACAACAATAGTAATATAATTGAAGCACAAGATGATGATGATGATGATGATGATGATAATAGTAAGAGGAAGAGGGAGCAAATAAGGTGCTCTAAACTAGAATCATGTCTCCCTTAGAAAAGAGAGAAAACACTTGACTACCTACTAACCTTTTATCGTAATATTCGACCTCCATGCTCTCTTATCTAGGGTCATCTCCTCGGTAAAGATGTGCCATATCCTATCTAATCATCTCTCCCAATTCTTCCTCGGTCTACCCCTACTTTTTCTTAGACCTATCACTGCCAACCTCTCGCACCTCCTCACCGGGGCATCTGCGCTCTTCCTCTTCATATGCCCGAACCATCTTAGTCTCGCTTCCTGTATTTTGTCCACTACGGAGGCCACTCCCACTTTGCCCAGTGTATCTTCGTTTCTAATCTTATCTCTCCTAGTATGCCCATACATCTATCTAAGCATCCTCATTTTCGTTACTTTCATCTTCTGAACGTTTGAGCTCTTGACTGGCCAACACTCTGCCCCATACAACATAGTTGGTCTAATAACCACTATATACAACTTGCCTTTAAATTTTGGTGGCAAATTCTTATCACATAGGATACAGGATGCAAGTCTCCATTTCATCCTTCCCACTCCGTTTCCTTGGATTATTGACCTAAGAAAATTGAAGCTTCCTCTCTTGGAGATGACTTGTATATCAATCCTCACTTCCCATTCGCCTCATGTGATGCGTCATTGAACTCGCACTCCATGTACTCCCATGTACTCTGTTTTAGTCCTGCTCAACTTGAAACCTTTAGACTCTAGGGTCTATCTCCAAACCCCCACTATATCGTTAACTCCATCGCGTGTCTCGTCAATCAATACTATGTCATCTGCAAATAATATACGCCAAGGTACATCACCTTGATTATGTCGAGTCAATTCATCCATCACCAAGGCAAATACTTTTTTAAAATGGAGACAAGAAGCCCTCGTGTTATCAAGGAAGAGCCCTCATGTTATCAAGGCAGCTTTTAGATAGCAAGAAGCCCTTTTCTCCCATACATCGAACTTAACAGTAAACTCTTTGTTTGACTGTCATCATTCTATTAAAAAAAGGAGTAATCTCTTTGTTTGGGTAATCATCAAGAATAGTTTGTTCATGGGTAATCATCAAGACTTTCATGAAAAACTATATAAAGGAAAAAAAGTCAAGTTAAAGGGACTATGAAGCCAAATGGTAATCACTTCAGATCCCTTCAATCCTCAGAGAAGCAAAACAGAAAGAGAGGTTTTAAGTGGAAATGCCCTAAAGAGAAAGAGAGTTCAATTCATTATCACCTACTTTAATTCTCCAGTCAATGATGTGACACTTCTAAGTAATTCCATCCTTTCAATTCATATGTTTGCACTGAAAGCAAGCCCATTTATCCTTCATTTCTACCCCGTTCTGTTATTTTCTGATATTTCTCAAATTTTACTTCACAGAAATTACTTTAATTTATTGTAAAATGGGTGGCATTCATCTTTCGGTGATTATCATTTGACACCAAAATGCTCTGAGTTTGTGTCTTTTAATTTTTATGAGCTCTAATGTGAGAATAGAGAGACTTGAACTGAAACCTGAGTGGAGCTTGCTGGAACGGCGAGAAATTCACAAGGGTAAGGAAAAAAAGAGACGGGGGATGAGAGAAGAATAGAGGTGGGTTTGTTTGGTTTTAATTTATCTAATGAAAGAACAGAAAAGTCCTCACTTTTGATAAGATAGTGAGGACATATTAGGTAAATAGAAAATAAGGATGGTGTTACATATTAGGTAAATAGAAAATATATATATGTATCAAAAATTGAAAGCGTTCTTCTCCACTCTGTTTTTTCCTTCTATTCGTCGTTCACGTAGTAGGTTATTGCTTATCTTTCCTACATGGATTTTTTGAGGCACAATAAGTTAATTTACTGTTAATAGGTACTTTGAGGGTCAGTTGACTCAATTATCTGAAGTAGAGACAGAAGATGCTCTGGAGACTCCGCAAGTCAATGTAACTGAAGCTGCAGAGAAGGTATTCTTATTTGATCTAATTTTGCAACTTGTGCTTTAGGTTATGGGCTTTCCTGTTATCATTTGGGTGTTCGAAAACTGCAAAAGGTACTTCTTTTTAACAATGTTAAATCATAACACTATTCCTCACTGAATCTGTCTTTGCTTGATGTTGATGTGGTTTGTCTGCATAGCACTTTGTAGTGCATGATATAATATGTTAAGGCCTTCTGATTGACCATTTTCTGTAATATGGCAAGTGAGTTGGTTGAAAAATCTAGAAAACTTCTATCTGGAATTAGAACCTTTTTAGGTAATTGTTCTTGAATTCAAACTACCTTCCTTTCAGTTCTCTTTGCTCGAAGAAAATATAACATCGAGAACAGATCTTCCTCCTTTGCTTGTCCCATTACGTGAAAGACGGCCTGAAAGGCTCCATTACCTTGGGGTCTCATTTGGACTTACCTTGGATCTCTTCCGCTTTTGGAGAAAACATAAGTTTGCTCCATTTTTCATTGGCAATGCCCCGGTAAGTCTCGGAATCCTTTGTTCCTGAAATTCTCTTTAGATGTTTGCTATTGGGGACTAATTATGATCAAACATATGATTGGATGAATCAGAACAGCGTAACTGGCGAATACACATGCATGGTCTTGAAGGCTTTGAAAAATGATGATGTTGAAGCTGCTGGGTCAGATGAGTGGGGCTTTTATGGTCCCTACTACCGAGGTATCAGTTGCTTTTGTTCTTCTCGAAAATTTGAAGGAGATGGAAGAATCTTTTGCAATGATAAAAAGGAACAAAAATTTTATGATTCCTAATATCTCCCTAGTTTTTTTACATTGTCAAGAGAGTAGTGACTTCTTATTACAAGCAAACTCTGGAATTATGAAAAATCTCATCGAGGAGGTGAAAATTGTCTTCCTCACTCCGGTTCAAATTTTGGAGAAAACAGAGATATACAAGTTTTCATATGTTGCCCCCTCACTTTCTTATCTCCCTTCCTTTCTATCCGCTTCCCGTCAATCTAACTAGCTGCAGATCTTGTAGTAGCTAATATTTATTCTATTAGTTCTTTTCTTCTTCTTTTTTTCTTTCGATATATTGATGTTGTCTATAACATTCACAGAATACAAGCGAAGGTTAGTCGAACTGTTGGGTTCTACCTACCGGAAGATGAACTACAAGCTTGCTATGAGGTAAAATTGAATATTTTGGTGTTTAGTTAATATGTATGTCTCTTTACATATTCTTGTGATGGCCATAATCGTGCAGTGTCTTTGATCCGAAGATCAACTTTGTCGAGCAGGACCCTACTGCTTCTGCTTCAAGTGAATTCTTAAACTTCATGAAGTTTGTTTTGGAACCTCATGAGATGAAGAGGCTTGAAGCTTACTCAAATAGCCTAATTGACTATCCCTTGGTAAGATATGAGTTGATTAGTGAAGAAATACATTATATTAAGTAGTGAAGCAAGATATCTTGTAATACAGTTTTTACTTGTCAAAATGGTTAAGTCGGCGGACGTCCTATACCAACAGTCATATTATAGAAAAAACGCCGAGTACTTTGAGCCACTCAAACAACCTGATTGACTTCTCCTGGTTAGATCTCAATTAGTGATGAGAGTGAAAATATGCTATATCAAGTAGTGATAGAATATTCTCTGGTGGTGCTACTATTGAGATGTATGTTTCAGTATCTACAATCATATGGAGCTTGTGATTAAGAAGAAAAACATAATGGTAAACATGCCTGAACAACTTGAAACACCAAAAAGAGATTAAGGTTGTGCATCTCTCCAATTTGAAGCACCATTAATCAACTGGAATTCACTTCTAGGTTACTCATATTGGTACATATTACTTTTGGCAACAAGAAAATTCTGAACCAAAAATGATATGTGAAATATCTGTTATATTTCTTTATAATTTAATAGCAGGTGCATGGTTGTCCTCTCTTAGTCTGTTTTGTGTCTAGGTCTTCAGTTATAAAGGTTGAAGTTCTAATTTGATACATGAGTTGATAATATTTAAATATCTCAAAAGCGCCTGACATTTGGTTTTTTGCTTATTTTACACGTTAATTATTTGCATGGTCGATTTTTTCACAGATTCGAGATGTTGCTCAAAAACTTGCGCGCGTGTATTTTTTGGAGCATTTGCCAGTTTCACTTTCATATGCCCAGGCTTCCCTTTTGCTTTGCTATGGCCTGCAGCACAAAGACATCCCTGAAATAGAGGTTTGCTGGCTTGCTAGTCTTTATTTTAATAGTTTATTCTGCTCTGTCAGACCGTGTGCAGCGAAATACCCTTCTCCTTTTTGTTTAGGCCGCTAGTTATCCTTTGCATCCAAAATAAGGTACTTTTATTCAATGAATTTCAGTGCTCTGAGTTTACTCTTTTTAATTCTTATTTTACAAGGAGAAATGAATTTGGAAAGACAGCAGATATTATCCTTGTTCATGAAAGTCATGAAGAGGCTTTGCAAATACCTAAATAATTTAACATCGAAAGAAATTGACTCAACTGTATCTCGGCTTAAAGCGGTAAGTAGATGAGTTATATTTCGCTCTGGCGTTTTGCAAATACCTAAATAATTTAACATCGAAAGAAATTGACTCAACTGTATCTCGGCTTAAAGCGGCAAGTAGATGAGTTATATTTCGCTCTCGCATACGTCCTATGCTAAGAGCAGTTGAAATAATCTAACACTAGCAAGCGAACAGTATCTGCATGTGTCATAATGCTGTGCGTCAATTAGTCAACATAAACAAATATTCCAACATTTCTTGTGTTAGTTTGCCTCAAAATATGAACAATTTATTATTAATCAAAGAGCAGTTGAGGCCCTGTAACTGCTTATCTTCTGATCATCTGTCTTTGCTGAGCATTTCTCTTTTCTTGCTTGTTTTTAGACTAAGATGGAACCACATTCTATATCTGTGGATGAAGATCTCCGCGATGCTGCAAATAAAGTCCAGGTTTGAAAATACTTGCTAATGTCTCTGCAAGTTTTCCCCCGCTTGGAAAGTTCTCTACTTACCTAAGATTGTATGTAGGATGAGATGAAAGCCAAGTCGGATGGTTTGTTGGACCCAGAACTAATTCAGCAGTTCGCTATAGTGGACAGAGAAGCTGATTTTGAAAATGCTCTCCAGAATGGTAGTGGGAAGATAGTTCCTGGTGGTGTAATTAGTGTAAAATCCAACAAATTCAAGCTTGAGAAGCATTCCGAGGCGGAGACTGAAAAGAGTGGCAAGAAAAGAAACAAAAACCATTCTGGACTAAAATCAAGTAAGAAGACGAGGAGATGATCTTGCTCGCACAATAAGTTATTCCCTCTCGTTTTCAATACACCGCCAACAACAAAAAACCAGTGTAATCCCACAAGTGGGGTCTGGAGAGGCCAATGTGTACGCAGACCTTACCCCTACCTTATGACGATAGAGTTCCTCTCGCTTTCAATGCCAACTTCATTTCCTCGGTGGTCTCTCCTATTAATTTATGGCAAGGGGGAGTAGAGCGCGATTATGCATCTCACTGCATATTGCCATATTTATTACAACCATCACCACTATTTGTGCAATAATTTATAGTTCTACAGGTTCTGTTCTTTCATTCCAATTTTGTGAAATTTTCTTGGCAAATGTAAAATATTCTTGGAATATCTTTTGACTATGTAAATAGGATAGGAATACTAGTTGTCTTGTCCTTCAGTATTATAGAAGCTCTCCGTAGAATTTTCCAACCCCTCTAAATTAACTCCAATTGTTTTATTTTAACACCTCATTTTAGCTTTGGTCCTTTTGAACCTTCACCCTCATTTCTAATTTGTCGTTTAAACCCAAAAAAACTTCACATTGAGTGAGTTCCCTCACCTGGTAAGCATGTGAGGTGTATTTTATATTTTCTCCGTCATAATTTACATGACACTTTTTTATCTCTAGTCAGTTCCAAAAAAAAAGACATCTTTTAATATTAGTAATTTAAATTGGGACGCAGAAAGTATATGTTTTCGTATCATTTTAATGGTAATAAAATTACTGCTGTTTATTTAGGAACATCTAACGCGCAGGCTCCTAAATTGTTGTTGGCTTTACTTCTATCTTAATTATTCTCTTAGATGAGAAAATATGCTTGTTGAGTGTATACTTGGTAAGAAAATTTCGAGTTCCTGCAATAAGTCAGTAAATCAAGAGGACAGTGACTGCGAAAATAATTTTCAGCTCATGTCTTTTCTTTTTTTTTCCCCCTTTTTTCCCCTTTTTCCGGGGCAAGTGCACACAGATGCTCATTCTCAGGGATGCTATTTAGAGATTTTGCCAATATTTATTTTTGTCCTAAAATTTTAAACTAAAAATCTTAACTTCAGGAAAACTCAGGGCATTTTTTGTCCTTGAAAATTGAACGGAAAAACTGAAATTCAGGGCGCACTGGCTAATTTTTAAATACCAGCCTTTTATAGTGGCTACCTGGTGTCATTTCTACCCTTTTCCTGCTTCCTTTTGGGCTACAATTGTCTTGAATCCTAGGTAAAAATAGCACGAGCTAACCAGTTTTCAGACTGGTCATTGCAAAATAGTCAGTGATTGCAAAGTCGTTGAAAAATAGCCACTATTTTGCTGCAATACAAAAGTTCCAGCATAATATACTGGAGATTGGTGCACCTCTGTATGAACTTCCAGCATATTATGCTGGAACTTCAACACACGAAAAGTTCCAGCATAATATATTGGAGATTGGAGTACCTGTGTATGAACTTCCAGCATATTATGCTGGACCAGTATATTATACTGGTGTAACTACCCGATCGGTTGCTTTGAGCTCTAGGGCGTCATTCAGCAGTTTGAGGTCATGAGCAGCTTCACTTCAGGTATTATGACTATTACGCATGGTCGGAATTGAATTTCGGGAAGTTCGGTGTTGATTTGGAAAGAGAATTCTCATTTCGGAAGCTTTAAGTTGAAAGAATTGACTAAGATTGGATTTTTGAGTAAGCGACCTCGGAATCAGGATTCGAAGGTTCCAGCAGGTTCGTATGATGATTTCGGACTTGGGCGTATGTCCGGATCGGGTTTTAGAAGACCCGGGAACGTTTCGGCAC
Source organism: Nicotiana attenuata (assembly GCF_001879085.1). Taxonomy (NCBI): domain Eukaryota; kingdom Viridiplantae; phylum Streptophyta; class Magnoliopsida; order Solanales; family Solanaceae; genus Nicotiana; species Nicotiana attenuata. The sequence goes on along the minus strand of NW_017672713.1, from coordinate 121,253 downwards.
CTATTGTGGAAGTTAGCATTTTTGGAAGAATTTCATAAGTTTGGGTTGAAGTGCATTTCAGTGTTATCAATGTCCGTTTGGGATTCCGAGTCTGGGAATAGCTCCGTATGGTGATTCTGGTGTTGGGAGCGCGGTCAGAAGTGAATTCGGAGGTCCGTGGGTCATTTTGGAGTCATTTGGCTAAAGATAGAAATTTGAAGGTTTTTGAGGAGTTTGACTGGAAGTGGACTTTTTGATATCGGGGTCGGAATCCAATTCCGAAAGTTGGAGTAGGTCTGTAATGTCGAATGTGACTTGTGTGCAAAATATGAAATCAATCGGACGTGATTTCATAGGTTTCGACATCGAATGTAGAAGTTTGAAGTTCTAAAGTTCATTAAGCATGAATTGGGGTGCGATTCATGATTTCTATGTTGTTTGATGTGATTTGAGGCCTGGAGTAGGTCCGTCTTATGTTATGGGACTGGTTTGTGTGATTGGACAAGGCCCCGGAGGCCTCAGGTGTGTTTCGGGGTGGTTTCAGATCATTTCGGGCTGTTTTGCAATAGCTGATGCTGGTGTCTGGTATTGTTCTTCGCGTTCGCGTAGAAGGATTTGGCTTCAGGGACTCTGTTCTTCGCGTTCGCGAAGAAGGAAAACTCTGTTGCACAGGTCTGACTTCGGAGGCTCATATCTCGCAATCTATAAGGAATTTGGAGATGATCCAAAAATAAAAGTTGTATCCCTTTGTGCCCAATTTTCAGAAAAGTAAACCATTTAGCATTTGGATTTGTGTACAAAAAATTATGGCTGGTACACTACAGGATGTCGGGGAAGATGAAGAAGAAATTTGTGTTGCACAGGGCTGACTTTGGCAGCTTATATCTCAAAATCTATAAGGAATTGGGAGATGACCAAAACATGAAAGTTGTAGATCTTGGTGTCTAGTTTTCAAAATATTAAACGATTTTTCATTTGGAGTTTTGTACAAAAGTTATGGCCATTAGTTTATACTAGAGGCTGTCTGAGAAGAGTTTGGAAAATGGTTTTTGGAAATTTTCTTCTCCGTGAACGTGAAGGGGTTCTCGCGAACGCGAAGAAGAGTCGTCTGGGCAGTGTATAAGTGTAAAGAAATGGGTTTGGTTCATTTCATCTCATTTCCTCCATGGGAGCCGACCTAGGAGCGATTTTGGAGCTCCATTTTCATCATCCATGTCAAGGTAAGTGATTCCCACCTATTGCAAGTTAATTACTTGGATTATATCTAGATTTTAACATGGAAAATCATGTAAATTAGTAGAAATTTTGGGATTTTGAAGAAAACCTAGGAAATTTGTATTCTTGGATTTTGACCACGATTTTGGACATGAAATTGAGAGCCAATTATATATTTGAGTTCGTGAGGTTGTGGGTAAACTTTATCTTCGAAAAATTTCAGAATCCGGGCACGTGGGCCCGAGGGCGTTTTTGTCGACTTTTCGATCGGGGTTAGGGATTGCTATAAATTGGATTATTATGAGTAATTGAATATGTATTAATGGGTTTACTTAATTATTGGCTAGTTTTAAAACGTTGTGCATCAGTTTGAGTCTTCGAAAGGGCGTGGAATGCCGGTTATGGAACTTAGGAGCGAGGTAAGTCTCCTTTCTAACCTTGTAAGAGGGAATTGTCCCCATAGGTGAAATAATTTGTTATGTGCTCCTATTTGTGGGGGCTACGCACGCACGAGATGACCAGAGTCCGTGCGTAGCTACTATTATGTTTAAGTCCGGGTAGTCTAGGACCCAAAAGCATGCTATACCTGAAATATTTGTAATCTTATTGACAACTGAAATTGCCTAAATCATATCAAATTGGTAAAAGAATTTCTAAAAAGGGTTAAACCTCATTTTCTTAAATCGTTAAAAGAGAATTGACTTTTCCTTGGATAAATATTTTTTGATGAATTCTTAGTTGACTGTTTGAATGTGTGTATCTATGAGTACCTGCGCACGTATGATTCGCGAGCGGGGTAACTCTATTATATATATTTGACCGCGTTGCATGTATGATTCGCGAGCGGGGTAATAGATGCATTTATGATTCGCGCCATTCGACCCTCTGGCAGTGCACAGTTTAAATATTTGTTGAATCGGGTCGTACGACCTCGGCATGATTTGCGCATACTTGTAATGCTTGCTTGAGATTTACAAATTGATATTGCCTCCCTAGTCTGAGATAAATTGATAAATAATGGATTACGAATTTGGAGACTTCTAAATATAAAAAATGTTTACTTGTTTCTTGACTTACTTGAGTTTACTGCCGTTCTTAATAAATCCATGATTATTCGCATTATTAATATATTCTTATTGGACCACTAGTAAGTGTCGAAGTCGACCTCTCGTCTCTACTTCTTCGAGGTTAGACGGGATACTTACTGGGTACACGTTATTTTTGTACTCATACTACACTTGCTGTGCATTTCTGTTGCACATGCACATGTATGTCTAGTGGCCTAGTTAGGCGCAGCGGCATGGTTGATACAGAGACTTAGGTGAGCTGCACCTCTTGAGACGACCCGCAGCCAGCAGAGTCTCCTTCAGAGTATTGTACCGTATTTTCTTTTCTGTCCAATTTGTATTCCGGACAGTTGTTGTATAACATTATTTCCTAGAAACTGCTCATGCACTTGTGACACCGGGTTCTGGGATGATTATGGGTATTCTGTATTAACTTCTAAACATACTTTTATTTATTTTGTAAAGATTATCTTTTACTAGCCAAATTGAAGGAAAATTATAGTTTTCACAATTATTTAAACGAGAATTTAATTAAGTATTTATGGTTGGCTTGCCTAACAGCGGTGTCCGGCGCCATCACGACCCTTAGTGGATTTTGGGTCGTGACAACTGGAACTCCAGTATATTATACTGGAAGTCCAATATATTATACTGGAACTCCAGTATATTATACTGTAATATTTTTCGGATTTTGAACAGTGTTTTTGTTCAGATTTATCTTTACATGAAAAGTGGCTAAATTTCGATTACTTTTGAAACTGTGGCTATTTTTTAACTACCACTTGTAAATCTGGCTGTTTGAATTCACCCGAATCCTCGAGAAAACTTCATTTATGGCCAGCCGCTAGAAACTAATATCAGCTGGTGGCCACAAATTGCTGTATGCATTTTATAGCCCAAAACTAATTAAAAGGCTGGCCACCGACCCAACTATCACGAAAGTACAGTCCCCTCCTTCATCCAAAAACCGCTCTTCTCCAATTCCAACCCAAGTTCCAAAATAGAAAAATAAAATCTAAGATAAGAAGCAGGAATTTGAGATCTTCAATGCCGTCGTATTATACATACATAAAGCCATGACCATTGGCACAACTCAGGAACTCTAAAATCACTGCTAACTCAAGACCAAATGATGCTCAATCTCCAATTGCAATGTGGTAGAAAACACCCAATACAGAACAGACCTCTTAGCACCAACCACAGAGGGCTTAATTTCTTGTTTCAATTTAAAGATTGCTAACCACCGTCACTATAAATTGTGTCACTTCTTCTGGTTTCTTCTTCTCTTCCTATACCCAAAAAAAAAATCAGAAATTCCAAACAAAAAAACCAAAAAAAAAACGAAATGGGGTAAAGAGCAAAGCAAACCTCGCCCATTGATGTTCTTGGATATGGATAGAGGTAACTGATAAGCTTAAAGACAGAAAGAGAGAGAGAGGGAGAGAGATTGAATTGTTTCTCTCTCCTTAAGTTTTTTTGTTATTTTGTGTGTGTACTGTTTGGTGTTATTCTCAAGAAAGTTCAAAAGAGAAGTGGTGAGTATGGGCTACATAGAGATCAACGAGGCACTCACTAGTTTTTGTCCTCTAAAAAAGTACAACTGGTGTGGCTTTTATATAGGTGGCACGTGTGACGGACATATACTTTGCTGTTTTACGTGGTTTTTTTTAGTTTATGTGGCTTTAGGATTAATGTAAGTAATGTAGTTACGTTAAATTGGTGCAACCAAGAAATTAATGTGCTTAGTAGATTGTATTTACATCAATGAAGTATTCTGTTTTGCTTTATTTATGCTTATTTGTCTTGCATGTGAATTAATTTCAGTTTTAATGAAGTAACATGTTGTTTGACGATTATTTCAATTACATATTTGTGTTTACTAATTGTGTTCAATCACTACATAATATATATATATATATATATATATATATATATATATATATATATATATATATATATATATATATATATATATATATATATATATCATTAATAAAAGTAAAAGTAAGAGAGAGAAAAAAGGTGTTAGAATTAAAAGAATTGAAGAAAAGAAGTAAACAAATATAGAAAGAGTAAAAAGTCAAGTGTGATGCGTAAGAAAGAGAAAACAATTTGGTGTTGGGAAGGAAAAATATCTAGGCAAGATAAAAAAGTTAGTACCAAAATTTACTTTTGTCTTTTATCTGTTGGTTTTATCCAATGGGCTACAACTTGATATTATTTGTATCCGACTGGACATTTCGGGTTACGTGCAAAACTTTGGGCTAATACTTTTTTTCAACGGCCATACAAGGTAGTTTTCTCAAGGAAATTTTACACCCTATAGAAAATCTTAGTACCCTATTTATTTTAAATAAATACCATTTTAAAATATTACATCCTATAAATACCTTTTATCCTTTATAGCAAAATATCTAAATATAGTTACATCCTATATTTAAGGCACCATATATGCTAAATAATATTTTTCTCTCTCCTTTTTAGTATTTTCTCTCACATAATTACCGCATATCTGCTCTAACCACGTTCACTCTCTCTCTTTTTGCATACACTTTACTCTCTTCTCCCACAAACCCACGTTTCTTAACTCTTCTCCCACCCAAATCTCTATTTATCCGCCATTATCAATCCCACATTCATAATCTTCACGGAATCACTGTTTTACTAGCGATTTATATACGCCTGGTAAGTATTTATCTTCGATTTTGATATAACTGAAGAATAGCATATCATCAGCGTCTATCTTCTCGCTTTATACCGATTTTTCATAAATTTCTGAAACAATAACCATTGGTATTGTTTACTCACCAGGAAGCTTTGGTTTTTCTCTCCAATGGCGGATTCAACGCCACACAAGATGATAACCAGAGGTATACCCACCAAAATTCTCAATTTTGATGGGCCCTCTTTCTCGTTACAAATAACTCAAGCGGAGTCGGATTTTGCAGGTTTATCAGCAACTACAGATTCAGAGAGAAGAACTAAATTACACAATGACAAGTCGAAAGAAGTCCAAGTTGAGAAATCTTCAAAAGAAACAAAAAATCCAGTTGCTTCAAAGAGGAAAAAACCTATGAATGATTCTTCATGTGTCATGTAAAGGAAGTTGCTGCCAAAAAAATATCAGCTATATTCAGTTGTATTTTGGTGTATTCATTTACTAACAGTGCTACTCAACTGTATTATTTTATAATAATACATCAGCTGTATCCAGTTGTATTTTTAGTACTCATCTATACTCAGTTGTATGCTGATGGTAGGTTATATAAAAGAACTCAGCTGTATTTTTTTCTGGTTTCAGTTGTATTCAATTGTATTTAACTGTCAAATTCAGTTGTATTCAGCAGCATTCATTCAGATGTATCTTTCAAGTTCAGATAATACATATTAAAGAACACAATTTCATATGTATTAAACAGGTTGTACGTAGTCAGTTATATTCAGATGTACTCAGTTGTATTTAAGTGTATTATTCAGCAGTAGTTTGTTGTATTTAAGTGTATTATTCAGCTGTATTCAGTTGTATTCAGTTTTATTCAGCAGCATTCATTCAGATGTATCTTTCAAGTTCAGATAATACATATTAAAGAACACAATTTCATGTGTATTAAACAGGTTGTACGTAGTCAATTATGTTCAGATGTACTCAATTGTATTTAAGTGTATTATTCAGCGGTAGTTAGTTGTATTTAAGTGTATTATTCAGCTATATTCAGTTGTATTTTGGTGTATTCATTTACTAACAGTGCTACTCAACTGTATTATTTCATAATAATACATTAGCTGTATCTAGTTGTATTTTTTAGTACTCATCTATATTCAGTTATACTCAACTGTATAGTTCATATATATTTATTGTATAAAAATACTTCAACTATATATATTCATACACGATTTTTCCAAGAGTCGTGTATGTCTGTGTAGCTTCTTTGCGGTTACTACAATTCCAACGTCCAAACATCTTCCTAACTTCTTCGAGGAAGTCGTATTGGAGAGAAAGTCGAATTTTTTAAGAAGTTCAAAAGAAATGCTCACCAAGAGCTTCAATTCCGCCAAATGGTAATTTTGGTCAACTCCCCATAGCTGTTGGTTGATTTGAATTTATGTGGTAGGCGTATTCATATTGATCATTGTGAAATTTGATGCAGTAAGACGTCGTTAAAGCTGGCGTCATCAAGGTTGAAATTGTTGAAGAACAAGAAGGAAGTGGCAGTGAAGCAGATGAAAAGAGAAGTGGCGCAGTATTTACTCACCAAGAAGCTTTAGTTCGTTGAGTTAAATTAGGAGAATATCATGTGATTTGATTTCCTTCCGTTTTTAACCAGTTTAACTTTCCAGATTTTGCGCAGATACGTTACTGTATTTAAGGTTAATGTCGCTTGAATACAGCTAAATACCTGTCAAACTTAGCTGGAATTCCCGTTTTTACGCCTATTTTTTTGTTGTATTAATGAATACAACAGCTTAAATACATAAAATACATTGTATAAAAACATAAAAGGTATCTATAACACGTAATATAACAAAAGGTATCTATAAATGGCTAATTAGACCTAAAAGATGGTGCTTTATGAAAAATTTTCTTTTTCTCAATCCTAGAGCTGCCATGCGCTGCAGCCCCAGCCCAAGTCATGATCATGTTTATTATGGGCTTCTCGCATATCCCACACATTCTGCCAATTCTCAATCTATACGACAGTCTATATATTTCGTATGTCTCTACAAAATAGTAATAATCTTTTCTAATTCTACAATTTTTAAGAATTTAAGGTTAAGTTTCAGAAGAAAAAAAAATGGTTAATTTTGTATTGGTAAAAAATAGACTCACCACGTGGATTAATCAAACTTGACACGTGTCAGGAATATTAAAAGATCGTGGAAAGGGCTAGTCTGAGATTAGCCAAGTTGAGAATTAATCGGTAGGCGAAATATTGGGAGAAATTCAAAAATAGCCAGATTTACCACCGGTCGTTGAAAAATAACCAAGTTTCAAAAGTCATCGAAATTTAGCCACTTTAAATCTGAGCGAAAACACTGTTCAAAATCCGAAAAAATACGCCCGCAAATTTTACGGGAGTTCCAGCTTAAGTATGTTGGAACTCCCGTAAATTTTACGGGAGTTCCAGGATAACTATGCTGGAACTCCCGCAAATCTTACGGGAGTTCAAGCATAATTATGCTGGAACTCCCGCAAATTTTACGGGAGTTCCAGCAAGTATAATTATCCAGTATAATATACTGGAGTTTGGAGCACTGGTGCTCCAGTCTCCCGCAAATTTTACAGGAGTTAGCAAAGTATACCGGTCCAGCATAATATGCTGGAGTTCGTACACAAATGCACCAGAACTCCCGTATATTATACTGGACCGGTCCCTGTTGCAGCAAAATAGTGGCTATTTTTCATTGACTTGGTAAACGCTGACTATTTTTCATTAACCAATGTGAAAACTGGCTATACCATAATATTTTTAGGAGAACGACTGCGAATAATCTTGCTATATAAGTCCCATTTCTCCCATCTGAGAAATCATTTTACAATTCCCTCTATGTCACTGCATTGTGCTCGAATCAATCAGAAAGTGATCCGGAAAAGGAGCTATCTTGATCAATAAGAATTGTCTTTCAATTTCTTTATATTTGATTTCTTTACTTGCTGTTGATATCAATTTTTATTATTTATATTAGAGAAAGTGAGTCAAATCGATTGTTTGTGCCCTAAAAATACAAATTTAACTAATTTGACCTATGAAACTAATTTTAGGTTAAGTAACTTTTGCATTAACATATTTTTCTATATCGAAGAAAAAATCATATATTCCGCAGTTGATGAAATGATAGAAAATCAAGTTGAAATTCTAAACTTCATGTTGAACCAAATACAATCACATATAATTAAAATTAGAGACATTAATAGAGGACCCCGTTGAAAGGTGATATGAACTGCTAAGTAATGAAAATGATGTTAAGCACTTTGGTAGTGCAACTTTTATGTTCAAAAGTCAATGAGATACTATTAAATAAGAAGCAATTAGAGTATCGAGAGAGTGTATAGGTAAGCTCTTTTTTTTGTTTTTTTGTTTTTGCAATGAAAATGATTCTCTATTTATGCCTTTTTTTCAGCTCGTTTGCTGGTTGGAGAGTGTTTTAGAGGGAGGTGGGGTTGTGAAATTTTCGTGGTGAAGAAGTTCGAGAATATTATATAGATCTTTACGTAAATAGTTGGTCGGATTCATGGTTTACATTTCTTAATCAGTTAACATAGAATGCACACTGGTTATATATAATTATTCGCCATGAATTATATATTATTTATAGGGTGCAGTGCAGCAATAGCCACTTTTAAGCCCATTATTTAAAATATATCTCCAATTTACAATGTATGTAAAAATGAGCCAATATACCCAAACTTAAGAGCTAAGTAGGCATTTGGACATGAACTCCAACAACAACAACAAACCCAGTTTAATCCCAACATGTGGGGTCTGGGGAGGGTAGTCTGTACGCAGACCTTACCCCTACCTAATGCAGGTAGAGAGGCTGTTTCCAATAGACCCTCGGCTCAGGAAGGGCAAGAAGAAGAAGAGGGAAGCAAGGAAGGAAAACAGTATCCAATAATAGCAACACGGAATACAATACCTGAGGCGGACAAAACCACATACCGTAATAAAAATCAAAGAATATGAAGGGAAATGCATGCTACTAAGCCTATCGGTGAACACTATAAACTACCAACTAACCTTCTACCTTAATCCTCGACCTCCATACCCTCTTATCAAGTGTCATGTCCTCAGTGAGCTGAAGCAGCGCCATGTCTTGCATAATCACTTCTCCCCAGTACTTCTTAGGCCTACCTCGACCCCTCCTCAAACTCTCCATGGCCAACCTCTCACACCTCCTGACAGGGGCATCAATGCTTCTTCTCCTAACATGTCCGAACCATCTCAGCCGCGACTCCCGCATCTTGTCCTCCACGGAGGCTACTCCCACTCTGTTACGGATAGCTTCATTCCTAATTCTATCTCGCCTGGTACACCCACACATCCATCTCAACATCCTCATCTCTGCTACTCTCATCTGCTGCATGTAGGAGTTCTTGACTGGCCAATCTGAACTCCAAAAAAAAAAAATTCAAATTTGGAATTTCACTAAAATTTGAATTGAAGTTGAAGTTGTGTTTGGTTATAATTTTTGCAACATATTTGAATGTCGTTTTTTCAACATATTTTGCAATAAAAGCTAGCAATCTTCCCATTTTCAATTGGAAAACTGATGAGGCACCGATTTTTTAAATTTGAAAATGCATTTTCAAGTTAGATTGGAAAAATTGTCAGATTTGGATAACCAAACACTGTTTTAAAAAAAAATGAAAATAAAAAGTTTCTTATGCCCAAACAGGCTCTAAGTATCCTGAATTTGGAAATTCAGGGCTTAGTGTTCTGAATTTTTGAGCTACTAATTTAAAATTCAGGACACAAATTTCGAACTTCAGATAATAATTTTCGAACTTTAGGACACGATATCCTGAAGTTTGAATTTTGAGGTTTTAACTCTAGGACGTCGTGTCCTGAAGTTTGAGCAAAATTGATTAATCTTTAAATACATTGTAAAGTGTAGATATATTTTAAATAATATGCTTAAAAATAACTGCCAGGTGTCATTTCCAGTTGCTTATATGCCGACTGGCTACTTTTACTTTAAACAATTGGATGTGCTGCTATTTAAATTAATTCTTCAAATCAGTAAAAAAGAAAAGGGGAGAGAGATATGGACACGTGGATGTTTCTTAATTTCTTTGAGTGTCGTGATGTGTGGAATTAGTTATGAAAGAAGACATAAGGAAAAGACGAGGGTGTAAAAAGACAAGAGAGGAAAGAATTGGGAACAAACGTGTAAATGAAAATAAAGAGTGCATCCGAGAGGGATCAAAGTGGCGAGGGAATTAGTTAGAGCAGAGAGAGATATCTTTTGGTGTTTGTATTTTTAACAAGGAAAAAAGATGGGATCATAATGATGAAGACAAAAGTATGTTAATTACATCTTCTTTAGCACTTGCTTTTTTTTTTTTTTTTCCTTTCAGAAATAGAAGTCAAATTATTTGATAAATTCAAAATTCTGAAATCACTCAAACTTAATTGGTAAAGCATCTGTGATGACGACGGAGGGCGAGCCGATGAGGTCGGGTTGAATATGACTTACTGGCTTTTAGGTACTTATTTAGTAAAGCATTTGTGATGTTTGTGACAAAACGGGTTAAGTTGGATTGACAGGCTTTTAGGTCTGCAAACTTTTGAAGAAGGAGTACACATATCACCTTAAGCGAATCCCACATCGGAATGAAAGAGGAGCGTGAAAAATTACATAAGGTATAATACAAGTTCAAATGGTACGCAAGCTTTTAGGCTCGATAATTGTGTTAGCCCAATAGTCAATAGATAAATCCGTGAGGTTTGTTCGGCCAAAGCGAACAAATGAGTTTGGAAAGTGACTACATTCCCATAAATTGCAAGATTAGAAGAAAGTTTAAGAGATTATGTGCGAATACTATCGTAATTCAAAAGAGATCGCATTGATGTCAATTTTGATAATCTAAATTCTAAGTTTCTCATTCCATACTCGAGGAAACATAACATTTAACATCCAACATCACGAAATTTTCATCATCATCATCATCATGTCGTCTTCTACCTACTCTCCATTTTTTCAAGAAAATCAAGTATATACATACTTAACCATGCATAGTACAAAAAACTAGACTTCTTGCATGATCGAACTCGACGAGAAACCATAATATGGTTGGTTATAGTAAGTTGGATAAAATACTTCTCGAAGCTTATTATATTTTTCAAGATCGAAATTATGAATCTTCATTAGCTTCTTTTGCTTCACTTTAAAACGTCTTTGGAAAAACCCTTCAAAAGTAGGCTCTTTCGATGTTTTTAGGAAGAATCCATAGGCAAGGGCAAAGTGAAATGAGGTAACGAAGAAGCAAATGGGCTCCATTACATCCCAACTCAGCTCCCAAAATGTTAGCCTCATAAAGCCCAATGTTTGAATAACTAGAAAGCCCAGCCCACAATAAAGTTCGCCTTTGACTAGTGATTGGGATTTTTGATCAATTAAGGCCTTTTGCTTTTCCATATATTCAAGTTCTCTTCTTCTTGGGTCGTTTGGGGATGCTATGGATTCTGATATTAGTTTGTCCATTGATTTTGCCACCTGTAACACATCAAGCACATCACGAGATAAGTTAATTTATATACTTAAAATTTTAAAAAGTATAAAACAATTGCCCACATATATATAAATATATAATTTTTTTCTATCGCAAACCGTCTCTACCTTCACCGGGTAAGGTTAAGGTTTGCGTACACATTACCCCTCAAATGTTTTGAGTATACATCACTCTCTCAAACCTCACACCGTGAAATTAGACTGGATATGTTGTTACTCATTTATGTGAATCTGTTTGACTTGGCACGAAGTTTAAGAAAAAATGAAGATTTTTAGAATTTATGGTCCTTAACAAGTCAAAAAGGGGCCAGAGTACTATTGTGGTTATAAAAGCTTCTCATTAAGGATAGAATTGTAAGTTTAAAGTAAATTGTTTCCAAATTTAGAAAGGGGTCATTTTTTTTAAACGGACCAAAAAGGAAATAGGTTCACATAAACAGGAACGGAGAGAGTATTCTTTATTTTTTCTGAAAATTTTTGAGGAAAATCAACATCACTGTGTAGTAGCTCGTAAACTACATCAGAGATGTAAACCGCACTAGACAAACCCTGTATGGCGAGCTCTAATTGAGGATACTAGTAAGGGAACTCGATCCCAGGTCTATTTGTGGGATACCTCTCACCCAACCAACTCAGCCAACCTTTGCGGACATGTGGTTGTTATTGTAATTAGGTCATATATATATATATATATATATATATATATATATATATATATATATATATATTGTAGCAGAAAAGATAATCCAATAAACTGCTTGACTTTCTAATATTAAATGATAGTAAAATAATATATTTAATAAAGACACAAAATAAAGAAAGTATAAAACTTTTACCTGATGGGGACGGAGCAAAACAACGTCACCAAAAACGATGACGCTGCCTGACTCGTCCAACATCTTTGCAAACTCCAAACCCTGTTCTCTGTTGCTACAAACTTCACTACAAATCTCAACGAATTTAGAGTAGGAAATGGAGTTCATCGGTATCTCTCTAAGTCTCGATCTCACTTTTTCCAACTGTGAAAACCTCAAAATCTTCCTAGCATCATTCACCGTTATTCTTCCCATCGTCTCCACCGAAAAATCCGCCGTCTCCGTCGCCGGAGCAGGTGGAGCTAGGCCTTCGAATCTAATCCTTTCTCCGGTAACATTAATAGACCTTAATTTTTCTCTCAATTTATCTCCCATAGGAATAGATAAAAATTCCGGCAGTCTAGCTGCATGGTTGATTTCTCTTTTTTGGAGGAACCGGCGGAATAAGGCGGAGTCAATTGACTCCGGCGACTTCGCCGGAACTGGCGATATTTTGCGGGTTTTAGTTGGCTCGTGATCTAGACCCGTGACCGATGGAAGTGGGTCCCTCTTCAGGGTAATGTTTAGGCGTTTCGCTAAAGCCCGCCGAAGCGCCATTTTGATGAGTTTTGAGGAGTGAAGTGTGGGAATTGAAACGGAAAACTTGTGATGGTGTTGAGTAGAAGTAAAGGATGGGATTTATATAGTGTTTTAAGCTGGAGGAAGACACAGAATATTACTAGAATATTTAAATGGAAATTATTTTCTTTTTCCTTGATTAAAAATTTCCTTCTACAATTAAATGGAATAATGGTGTAAAAAAATATTTCCTTCTATGTATTGAGAGTGTAATTTATAAGGTAATGAGCGTGAATATTTGATAAGCATTAATTGGTCTTCAGATAAAAATAGTAACTAACCTATTATTGCATATTAAAATTTATTAAATCTTTATATTATCAGCGCATTTAACTTAAATACAAAAAATGGGTATCGTAATATTATTTTATTAAACTGTTTTTTTTCTTCATTTTTTTAAAAATCAAACCAAGATGGTAAAAGTAAAACTAATACTAATTAGTAAATTTTTTGTACAACAAGATTACTAACTCAACCTTTTATTTAAATATAACTTATAATTGTCAAAAATTACGCATAGCGTGAGTCATGACCAGACCTTTTTTTGCTTATTTTCCATCAACATCCACTACGTGTGGGTTGCATGCACTCATGCCTTTTTTTGAGCCAAACATGTTAAGGCATACAAGTGTTGTTTAACATTTCTTCATATTACCGAGTCTACCGTACCCAAAAAAAAAAAAATTAAAATCGATAATTGGACACTCTAGAAATTGTTACTCTAGTTAGAACACTCTTTAAATACTAAATTAACCGAGTAAAAAAAATAAAAATAATGGCCGTCTGGTACACAAGACACTCGCATTCATACAAAAGTTCGAGGGAGGGGCATCTCGCATCATACAAAGTTCGAGGAAGGGTACCTAAGGTATATGATATAGACAGCCTACCCTAATGCTCGCATTAGTTATTGCCTTCACGGCTCGAACTCATAACCATATAGGTCACGGGGAAAAAACTTTACCGTTGCTCCAAGGTTCCCTTCTTACCGAGTATTCATTTAAAATATTATTATAATTAATGATGGGAGTATCTTGCTCAAGTAATTCACCTGAGTCACTTCTATTTCCAGGAAATAAAGTAGTAGGGCACAGGAAGATCGAAACTAAAATACAGGAAGTAGTAACTATTCTTGGATATTTTCGATAACTAATTTTCTGACCTTTTGCTTTCTAAAAATAGTCTTTCGTGTTGATGTATGAATGACGTTCAGAGAAAAACCAAAAATGACTTCCTCGTGGCCATCGCATGCATACAGCCGTCAAGCTGGAAGTACAAATGGTGACAAATGTTCTAATTTTTAAGAGGACCAATGGTAATACTACTAGTTCTTCACCATTAATTTCTTCTTTTAATTTGACAACATGGGATAGTGAGTAAACAGAACTGAATTGTTTCAAAATCTAATGTGATATAGAATGTCGTTTTAACAGCGACGCAAAATAAATAAAAGATTGTTATATATGTAATGCAAAAAATTAATATAGCATGTACGTTCATCCTCCTATATTAGAAAGAAACCTTCAAATTTAAGGTATTTAACAAGTATAGCAAGGGTTTAATCTCGACTATTTTTCCGAGGAGTTGGAAATCTAGACCGGCTCGGAGAATATTCGCTATTTAATTGGCCCTTCATTCCGCCAAAAAAGAAGTTATCATTGACGATTTCTCATTCCTTCCTTGCGGAGCTGCCTCTCTTCGTCATTCAAGCGGCCCTTCGTTCCTGCTTTGAGGAGTAGATTGAAGGGCTTATTGCTTCTCACATTGCTGCTCCCGCTCCCGTCTCGCAGCAGATTGATCCACTGCTTTAACCTTAGAAAGATTGTTTTTTTTCAAAATTTCTTCTTTCTTCTTTTTTTTTTCCTTCTAAAAGTAGCGCTATTGTCCCTGCCATGCAACATCTATCTACCCAAACTCGGTTAGGAGATAGGGAGGATTCTACAAAAGTACGAGATTTCGATTGTTCAAAAAATAAGATCGGTTTTATTAAGAATAGGTCATACAGAAAAAAAATGGACAAGTAAATTAGGTGTGTGGTCATAGGAGTCAAATGAATATATATATATATATATATATATATATATATATATATATATATATATATATATATATATATATATATATATATATGTTGGTAAAATTACAAGTAATTACAGTTGAAACTAAGATGTAGAAAAATAAATAAGTATTCTTCAGGCTGAGGCGCGGATATCTCGCTCTCTTTAAGAAGATTCAAGCTCACTGCGGTAGTATCTTCACCAGTCCAACAGTAATACTCTTGACTTGTCCCCTCCAGGATACAACAACCCAACAACGTCGTATGACTTGAACAAACTCTGGACAAGTTGTTGAGTCCAAAGCTCCACCAAAATGAACACCTTCCTTCAACAAAAATAATATTCTCTTTTGTAGAGAATAAATTGGAGACTTAGATTTTCTTCTTCTCTTAACTCTCTTTTTCACAATACCGACCACATCTTATTCATGTACACCATAACACTTTTCTCATTCTCATTATCATATTTTTTCCATCTACAACATAATGAAGAAACACCACTATTTATAAGTATAGAGTCTCTTCCATGAAATAAATAATAAGATAGTGGGACAATAAAATAGTAGAACATGAGTTGGTGGTTACAAAATATAAGCTTTAGTGCGTAATAAGTGGTAGATCATGACATTAGTGATTTCAAGAGTTACACCAAAGTAATGACCACTTTCTAGTCAATTTATAACCACTATCTCACAAGAAATAATGCACTTTAATATTACGATTTTAATATTAAAATGCACTAACACCAACATTCCCCTGCTCATTTTAATATTTAAATAAGAGAGTTTACCAGTTGAAGGGAGACTATTATGCATAATGAAGGTGTGCTCAGCACTGAACCTCCACTTAGTAAAACAACAATCTCTACTCCAGAGTCAGTAGTGGTCTCAGATATGAACTATGACTGGTTTAGGGAAATAAAGTATCACTGCTAATACATAATAATCAAGTTGTTGACATGAGCTTTATTATCCAGCACATTACGGCCTTGTGCTATCACGGTTTTCATGAGTGTTTTTGAGAACAAGCTCAATTCTCATAGGAAGCGGCCTACTTCCACACTCACATAGGTTAAATCTGTCAAGGGTGCTCCTGTAACTCTAACACCCCACTCATACGAGCTACTGATTCTCATTAAGAGTTAACAAAAATTCATCCCCACAAATCTTTACAGGATAAATGCACACACATCATAGGGATGGAAAAATAATAAATATAATAGTGCATTTCAAACCAAGCCATCATATGATTCGTTCTTCCCATTGAACTTGGTTATAGGATCTTTAGTCCCCATGTTGGGTTTCCTCATATATGACTTATGAGTTTATGGGATTCAATCCCATCCCCCTCGATGTACTCCAGACCCTTTATGTTTCCGAGGGTTAGTGGATCTGCAAGATTATCACACAATCAACATCAATTTTACCACTTTTCAAATATCACACAATCTTTTGCTTTCTCCTTATAGGTCTGGAACCATTGTAATAACTGTTTTGTACTCTACCAATAGCAGCAGTGCTATCACAATGAATTAAAATAGGAAGAATTGATTTTTTCAAAATAAGGAATTTGAAGTAATAAATCTCTCATTCAATTCGCTTCCTCACTTGCTGAAGCTAAAGCAATTAGTTCAGCCTCCATGGTAGAGTTAGCAATTATTGTTTTTTTTTTGTTTTATAATTTCCAACAAATAGCACCACCTCTCAAAGATAAAATGTTCCAGTATGCATCAGAAAAGCCTTCAAGTACAACAGGATATTTTTATAAGATAAGCCATAGGTTTTTGTACCAAGTAAATACCTCATAACTCTTGTTATGGCATGCCAATGTTCATTACCCGACTTGCTCGTAAACCTGCTAAGTAATCATACTGCGTATGAAATCTCAAATTAAGTGTAATCAGTCACACATTCTCAAGCTTCCAATTAAGCTAGCATATTCCTTTTGATTTATCACATCATTGTCACTTTGTACAGAAAATAAGTGAACAATTGAATCAAAAGGGGGTTACCACATGCTTGCAATCAATAAAATTGTATTTTTTCAAAATTTCTCAACATAATGTGACTTGTCATGGAAAATTTCATCACATGTTCTAGTAATCTTCATTCCAAGAATGAAATTTTCCTCACCCAAATCTTTCATGTCAAAATGGCTACTAAGCATGCTTTTAGTTTCTCCAATAACATTCATGTTAGAGTCAAAAATTAATAAACCATCAAAATAGAGGCAAATAATAACATGTGAATTATTCCAAGACTTATGATAGATGCACTTATCGCATTTTTTATTTAATCAACTTTCTCTCGTGCATGAATATTCAAAATTTTCATGCAAGAATATTTTATTTCTTTTACCCCCACTATTTTTAGCATTACAAAATTTATTTTTCATGAAAAAAATATATCACATATTCATGAAAAATATGAGGTAAAACCTTTATACCTTTCCTCCACCTGAGCTAAGCAAGTAGAAAAATACTATACCCTTCTATCTCTTAAAGAGCGTGAACTTCTACCCTTATATCTGCTATTTTTCAATTGCATAAAAAAAGTTGAATCTCATTAAAATTGTTGGTGAAATTACAAGTAATTACAGTTGAAAATAAGATGTAAAAAAATAATAAATATNAAATAAATAAATATTCTTCAGGCTGAGGCGCGAATATCTCGCTCTCTTTAAGGAGAATCAAGCCCACTGCGGTAGTATCTTGTATACGGTGAAATCGGAGGGTCCAATTTTCCGTCATTAAGGCATTCCAGAAGACCATCTCGGAGTCTCGAGGCCGCAAAGCTGTGACCGAGTTCCCTCCCTCGAGGCTCGTCGACACCCGGCCTAGAGGCAATATTGACCGTGGCAAGGGTAAAGACGGGGAGTTCCCAAGACACAGGGCTAAGTCTGGCAAAGCCTAGTTGTCCTACTCTGAACCCGAATCAGGGTATCATGTCTAGCCGTCCCATCTCCATATCTTTATAATTAATGTATTTTATACCGTGTAGGGATTCCCCTTTTATATAAAGGGGATCTTTGTCATTTTGTAAGGGGCGACTGTTGCTCGAACTACTTCACACGAAATATACAAGAACTCTCTCTTTTTCTCTCTAACATACTCTCTCGATATTGTTGCTCTTATTTATTATCTTCATATTTGTTCTTCATTTATTGCTTATCATTGGTCATAAAGAGCCTTCGCCGATTATTTTACAATTGTTAGCCCTTCCCCGATTATCCTTAATAGCTCGAGCCCGAGCCCAGGAATCAACCTCGAGGCCCCGTATCGGTCAGTCCGAGGTCCCAATTGGCTAGCTCGTCAGTTTAATTATAACTCTATTTCAGCTTGCATTTCATTTCTCAACTTGATATACTTAGCATCATCTGCTTAAACAACTAGCATAAAAATAGATCACGTATTTTTAGAGTCCCATCAACAAATTTAATTTTTATTACTATTTTCACGGTAAACAGTTTGGCGCCCACCGTGGGGTAAAAATAATAGTGATTATTTTCTTGCTGGTTTCATCACATAACGCAAGTTATCTTTCATTCTTTTTCTTGTCCAAGGTCTTCAGTTTCAGGTTAAAATGTCTGATTCAGTAAACAACAATATTGAGAACCACGGAGAAAATTGTGTGGCTGTTCCAGGTGTTGGCGAGCCGCCGCAAAATTATAAGAACGCACCAGGACCGTTCCGATGGAAGGAATCTCATGTGACGCTCGACAGGTCGAAACAAGCTCCCACACTAACAGGAGCATACACCAAGTCGACCAACAGGAAGCCCAAAAAACCCCAGCTCGGGAAGAATGGCAAGTTAGCCTTCATGTTATTTTTGAAATGTTGCAGGCACAACAGCTGGCTATTGCTCAGCTGCAAAGTCACCAGAAGACTCCTAGCACGGTAGCACCGGAGACAGCTCCCCCGGCCGAACAGGTACCAGAGAGGTCAAGCAATAACGGGTCGGTAGCCGATCCCGCCATCACAAAAATGCTTGAGGACCTCACCAAAAGGATCGAATCGGGCGAGAAAATGATAGCAGCCAACGACAAGAAGGTCGAGACATACAACTCCAGGGTCGACCAAAATCCCGGGTGCACCCCCGATCCTGAAAGGTGTGGATTCGAAGAAGTTCGTGCAATGGTCGTTCCCTGAGGAAGCAGCCCCGAAACCCATTCCAAAGAAGTTCAGAATGTCAGAACTCCCAAAATAGAACGGGACCTCGGACCCCAATGAGCACATTACTGCCTACACGTGTGTAGTGAAGGGAAACGACCTAAAAGACGACGAGATCGAGTCCGTCTTACTGAAGAAGTTTGGGGAAACAATCTCGAAGGGGGCCATGATGTGGTATCACAACCTAGCTCCCGACTCCGTAGACTCATTTGCCATGCTGGCAGACTCCTTCATAAGGCACATGACGGTGCCATCAAAGTAGCGACGAGGAAGTCTGACGTGTTCAAGATCAAGCAGAGGGAGAACGAAATGCTGCGAGAGTTCGTATCTCGCTTCCAAACAGAATGAATGGAACTACCACCGGTCTCTGACGACTGGGCGGTGCAGGCCTTCACTCAAGGCCTGAATGATTGGAGCTCAGTAGCTTCAAGGCAGTTGAAAGAGAATCTGATCGAGTATCCCGCCGTAACCTGGTCGGATGTCCACAACCGATATCAGTCAAAGATCAGGGTCGAGGATGATCAACTAGGAGCCCCCTCGGGCTCAGTATACCCGAGTAGGCTTCTAACGAAGGAGCCAAAGCCAAATAAGGAAAGATACCAGCCATACACTGAAGACAGGAGGAACGCCCCGAGACGCAACCCACCTCGCAACGATCAATTGATCAACCGAGGACAGAATCCTCGGGGACTCATTAACAGAACCGGATTCGATGGAAACACGGGGCCAACAGGGGCACTACGCTTATCAGAATACAACTTCAACGCTGATGTATCGGATATCGTTTTCGCCATCAGCAAAATCAGAGACGCCAGGTGGCCCAGGCCTACACAGTCGGATCCTTCCCAAAGGAATCATAACTTAGTATGTGAATTTCATAACACTCACGGTGATAGGACCGAAGATTGACACCAACTCCGCGTGGAAGTAGCCAAGTTACTCAATAAAGGTCAGCTCTGAGAATTCTTAAGTGACCGGGCCAAAAATCAGTTCCGAGAAAGAGAAGTGGCCAAAAAGAACGAAGCAAACGGGCCACAACATGTTATCCACATGATCTTGGGAGGCGTCGACGATCCCCAGGAGCCCGTGATGAGAAAGATAAAAATATCCATCACTAGAGAAAAGCTAACTCGGGGGTACATACCCGAGGATGCCCTCACGTTCAGCGAAGAGGACTCTAAGGCCTTGTCTCAACCTCATAATGACGCACTGGTAATCTCTTTCTTCGTGAATACATTTCAAATAAAACGTGTACTCGTGGATCCAGGTAGCTCGACCAACATTATCAGGTCGAGGGTAATTGAGCAGCTCGGATTGTTAGACCAAATCGTGCCCGCCACCCGAGTCCTCAACGGTTTCAACATGGCAAGTGAAACAATGAAAGGAGAAATCACTCTCCCAGTCAGTGTGGCCGGCACGACCCAAAATGTCAAATTTCATGTCATCGAAGGAGACATGAGGTACATCACCTTGTTCGGATGACCGTGGATACACTGCATGAGAGCAGTGCCATCCACCCTCCACCAAATGATGAAATTCCCAACGGAGAACGGGATTAAAACCGTCTATAGGGAACAACACGCGGCAGGAGAAATGTTCGCGGTGCACGACGTGGCACCGACACCAATATCTCCACTCTCGAAAGAACCAAAGGGCAAGCAAACTGCATCATCGGCTAAGCCCGATTAAACATAGTGAAGGACCGTACCGCATTCTAATTTCAAGCGACAGGGACATATCAGACCTCGGAACATCGCCAGCGCATCCGCGCTAAAGTATAATCATCTCCCTTTTCATTTTATATTTCATACTAATCCTCATGCAGGCACCCGATTGAAATAACCAGAGCTCTTCCCAACCCGAAGGCCTTAGGTTTCGAAAGCATGCGTTGTACTCTTTTCCTTCGGCCGGGTTTTCATCCCAAGAAGGATTTTACCGTCAAGGTTTTTAACGAGGCAACATCTATATGCTACCTAAGGAAGATCCAGGCAAATGTTCAAGGCTTCTTTTGCAATCAACCTCGAACGCTGGAGGGCATCCCCCCGGAAGATCATCCCCTCGGATAAGCCAAAAAATGCCAAATGGGGTCCCAATAGGAAAATGATGTACCGGGCCAAACGGTCGAGTGAACCGTGTCTGCATAGCCGGGCCCCCGATGGCGGGGACACATGTACTTGTGCCAAGCAATCAAAGAACACCTTTTGTCAAAGCATCTCATAGTTTAAAGGAAACTCAGCATTTTCGCCAAAACGATTCCTCCATAAAAGACGTCCCGAATACTCGGAGACTAGCGTCAATGATTCGGCATCCGCATGACCGTAGGGTCAAAACTCCAAACTCATAAGCCCTCTACGAGGTAGCGTGGAAATCATGAAACACCTCCAAGGCCAAAAGTGCCCCGAACACTCGGGGACTGGAATCAAAGACTCAAAAATCGCAAGACCTCAGGGTCGGAACCTCCAAAATTGTAAGCCCTCAATGAGGCAATACCGAGCTGCAGAGTAACGGCTCCCGGGCCAAAACAACCTCGACGACTCGGAGACTGTCGCCAATCGCCATTCAATAAAAAACCCGAGGCCATAAGACCCCGAGCGGGCAAACTCGATCTCGTAAGACCTATATAAGGCAACAACAAAAACTGTAAGACCTCAAGCAAGGCATGAATCATACTTGTACCAAGTATCAACAAAACTGTAAGACCTCAAGCAAGGCATGAATCATACTTGTAAACTTGATCTCTGGAGGAGCACGGCCTCGACTCTGAAGGCTCTCCGATACCTACAACAGCAAGATTAATACGCAAGAAGGGGAAATGTCTCTCCAAATGAACAAAGGGTAAGGAAAAAGTAGTACACACACATACCGTGATGTTCTGCTTCCCATTTGCCCCAGGACACGACTCGCCACCTACGCTCATCACAAGTCGAGTGGGTCGCCAACTTCTGGACCCAACCAGGCAAATGAGGAACGTCGCCCGGCGCCCATGAAATCGCTACTGAAAAGGAAGAAACACGGTTACGAACTAGCCTTCGCCATAAACAAATCTAAGAATTTGTTTATGTTAAATTGCATAAAAAAAGTTGTTTTTTCAATTGCATAAAAAAAGTTGAATCTCATTAAAATTGTTGGTGAAATTACAAGTAATTACAGTTGAAAATAAGATGTAAAAAAATAAATAAATATTCTTCAGGCTGAGGCGCGAATATCTCGCTCTCTTTAAGGAGAATCAAGCCCACTGCGGTAGTATCTTGTATACGGTGAAATCGGAGGGTCCAATTTTCCGTCATTAAGGCATTCCAGAAGACCATCTCGGAGTCTCGAGGCCGCAAAGCTGTGACCGAGTTCCCTCCCTCGAGGCTCGTCGACACCCGGC
This sequence comes from Nicotiana attenuata, assembly GCF_001879085.1. NCBI lineage: Eukaryota > Viridiplantae > Streptophyta > Magnoliopsida > Solanales > Solanaceae > Nicotiana > Nicotiana attenuata. Next base: position 98,731 of record NW_017672713.1, on the reverse strand, counting down.
CTAGAGGCAATATTGACCGTGGCAAGGGTAAAGACGGGGAGTTCCCAAGACACAGGGCTAAGTCTGGCAAAGCCTAGTCGGCCTACTCTAAACCCGAATCAGGGTGTCATGTCTAGCCGTCCCATCTCCATATCTTTATAATTAATTTATTTTATACCGTGTAGGGATTCCCCTTCTATATAAAGGGGATCTTTGTCATTTTGTAAGAGGCGACTGTTGCTCCAACTACTTCACACGAAATATACAAGAACTCTCTCTTTTTCTCTCTAACATACTCTCTCGATATTGTTGCTCTTATTTATTATCTTCATATTTGTTCTTCATTTATTGCTTATCATTGGTCATAAAGAGTCTTCGCCGATTATTTTACAATTGTTAGCCCTTCCCCGATTGTCCTTAATAGCTTGAGCTCGAGCCCGGGAATCAACCTCTAGGCCCCGTATGGGTCAGTCCGAGGTCCCGATTGGCTAGCTCGTCGGTTTAATTATAACTTTATTTCAGCTCGCATTTCTTCTCTCAACTTGATATACTTAGCATCATCTGCTTAAACAACTAGCATAAAAATAGATCATGTATTTTTAGAGTCCCATCAACAAATTTAATTGTTATTACCATTTTCACGGTAAACAAATCTTCACCGGTCCAACAGTAATACTCTTGACTTGTCCCCTCCAGGATACAACAGCCCGATAACGTCGTATGACTCGAACAAACTCTGGACAAGTTGTTGATTTGGAATCAAATAATGTTGGTGTTGTATTAACGGGCGATGTTTTATTGATACAATAAGGAAGTTCTGTAAAAGCAACGGGAAGAATTGCTCAGATACCCGTGAGTGAGGCTTATTTGGGTCGTGTTATAAATGCCCTGGCTAAACCTATTGATGGTAGAGGTGAAATTTCAGCTTTTGAATTTCGATTAATCGAATCTGCCGCCTCGGGTATTATTTCGCGCCGTTCCGTATATCAGCCTCTTCAAACCGGGCTTATTGCTATTGATTCGATGATCCCTATAGGACGTGGTCAGCGAGAATTAATTATTCAGACAGACAGACCGGTAAAACAACAGTAGCCACAGATACGATCCTCAATCAACAAGATCAAAATGTAATATGTGTTTATGTAGCTGTTGGGTAAAAAGCATCTTCTGTGGCTGATGATAGGCTATAATTGTGTATTTTAGTCGCTTATTACACTCTGATGTACTGCACTTTAATTGAGTTTGAGTTTTAATCGCTAGTGTTTTGCACTAAATATGTGTTTTATGCCTTGTAGGAGTGATTCCGAGCTATGTAGATATTATGGAATGAATTCAAGTGCTTTTGAGCTTTAAAGTCTGAGTAAAAGCCTAAGGAATTATGCCGGGATCGTGTTCGGAGGTTGTGTACCAAGTCCGGATGTTAAAAGAGGACGAAATAAGTTCACTCTGAGAAAATTACACTGCCGCGCTACATGGGACGCCGCAAGGCGCGCGCAGCAGTGTAAGATGCTGCCTGATGCGAAAAGTTGAGGCTGCTGATAATTTCCACTAGCGCGCCGCATGGTGCGGCGCGGCTGTACAAAATTTACAGAGCCAGAGTCCTATTTCGCGCGGGAGAAGGTGTTTTCGTCTGGGCCCGACCCTACTTGGTATAAATACATGTAAAACGCTATTTTGGAGAGGACGACATTTTTGAGAGGAAAACACAAGCACAGAGCCGCCGTGGAGGCCGGGTTTCATCTTTTCTTCCGCCAAACTTAGTAATTTTTATGTTTCTTTGTATGATTTGTTGTTTTGCTACCATGTCTATGTGGAGCTAAACTTCACGTTCTAGGGTTGTGGTTCTTTCATGACTATTGTTATTCGGATATTGATTTTGATTTCTTAGTTTATCATATTGGTTTATTTGTTCAATCCCGCACTTAATTATTTGATTGCTTGATCACCAATTGAATACTATCTACGAATCTAGAGTTGAACTCGAAAGTGGGAATTCTAGATTGCATATAGGATTGAGTAGAGCAAGTTCTTGAACCTGGGCATCGGGTAACGGATTCGCGGTTAGGATAGACATATACCTAATTGCCTTGCTTGGTTGATTTACAGGAATTATAACTGCGTTCTTGTTGATTCTAACTCCATAGACATATAGGCGTTAGGTTAGCTTGAATAGGCGAGTAAGAACTCGACAGATTCTTATGAGCAATATTAACCTTGTCAACCAATAAACTAGATAAATTAGTTACTCAATTCAATTGAAGAATACAATAGGAATGTTAGATAACCCATAACCCTAGATCGTTTTCATTACATTGATGTCATAAAAGTCTGCTCTTTCTCTGTTTAAAGTTCATTATTTATATTTCTTTATTTAATTAGTTTAGAATCAAATATTTCTAGGTTTAATTCTTGTTTAGATAATTAGGATAGTCTAATTTAGTTAATAGTTAATCACAAGTCCTCGTGGGATCGGCATCCGACTTTTAGTCACTTTATTACTTGACGACTGCGTATACTTGCGTGTGCGTTTGGCCCAGGTCGTAACTACTTTACAGGAAAGGGGAGCGATGGAATACACAAAGCTCCACCAAAATGAACACCTTTCTTTAACAAAAATAATATTCTCTTTTGTAGAGAATAAATTGGAGACTTAGATTTTCTCCTTCTCTTAACTCTCTGTTTCACAATACAAACCACACCTTTGACGTACACCATAACTCGTTTCTCATTCTCACTATCATATTTTTTCCATCTACAACATAAGGAAGAAACACCACTATTTATAGGTGTAGAATCTCTTCCATGAAAGAAATAATAAGAAAGTGGGCCAATAAAATAGTAGAACATGGGTTGGTGGTTACAAAATATAAGCTTTAGTGGGTAATAAGTGGTAGATCATGATATTAGTGGTTTAGTGAGTTACAGCAAAGTAATGACCACTCTCTTGCCAATTTATAACCATTATCTCACAAAAAATAATGCACTTTAATATCATAATTTTAATATTAAATTGCACTAACACCAATATATCATGATTTTAATAATATATATGGACTAGATCAAACCCTGAAGAAATAACAAAGAAGAAGCAGATTTATTACACAAATTATCAGTCAGCTTATAATATAATTGCAGGAAAATGAAGAATGAGAAGTATATACGCTTAGGTGTGTTTGGTACGCGGGATAAGGTAAGGGATTAAATTTATAATGTTTGGTTGATGGTACAAATTTATTCCAGGATAAATTTGTACCATCAACCAAACATGATATAAATCTAATCCCAAACTTAATACTTGATATTCCACCTTATCCCATCAAACTTGGTATTAATTTATTCCACCCACGAAGTAGAATAAATTAATTCAAAAATTATAATCCCGAAATAATTTAGTCCACGTATCAAATGACCTCGAACGTTGTAACAGTGCTGGAATTCAATTATTGTATACTACATGATTTTTGACACTTGAGTTTCTACCGCCAAAGAACCAAAATGAATAAATAAAAAAATAATGGAATAAGCATCATATCTGCTTTAAGATCAAATCATTCTTCAAGGTCGACGGAATCTTCTATAATTTGCTGATGTATGGAAATTAAAGATGAAATGGATCCGACTCTAATTACTATAGCGCGTGCGATTAATATGAATTACTTCAATACTATTCCTTGGATTTCAATTTAAATAACATATTTTGCTTATCGAAAATTAATTTGACCAAAATTAAATTTAAATTGGATTAGTTCAACTCAATATTTTACTAGACATTCAAAAACTATACGAAGAGTACTGTAAGTTGTAATTTTCTTTATGTCTATATGAAAATACATTTTACAATATTGGTCAAATTTTATATAATTTAATTTTCGATAAGCGAAATGTGTTATTTAAATTGAAACGAATGGAATATTACTTTATCGAGAGAATTCTTTAGCCGTTTGGAAATGCAATTTCACGCATTTCTTTCAGATTTGGAGTTAGCTTATTGATGCAATCCAATGTTTAACAAGAATATGATTCTATCTCCAACCAAAATAATCATATATTTACGTGCCCACATTAGATCCAAAAACAAAATGGATTTAAGCTATACATTGACAGTATAATAATATTTTTTACACTATTAGTAAATTTTAGTCGCTATAGTAGGTAAGTTATCATTTTTACCAAATTATCAGTTACTGCTTACACAAAAATTACCCCTAATTACGCAATAAATAATCTGATAGTGTAGATATTGTTTATATCATCAGTCCGAGAACATAAACTCAATAATTAATAACATTTGGCGGAACAATCACCTTTAGACTATTGAAATAAGAACACACAAGATTGTTACTTAAATTTTATTGTATCGTATCATTGTTACGTAACGACGAAAAGTGTAACTTTATGGAACAACGGATTTGGTGTGGTGGCGCCCTTTCCTTACTTTTTTTCTCTCATCTTGCCCTTCCTTATTATTAAATAATTATATTTTATCCCTTATCCTGCTTTTTTATATAATAATTATGCTCTATATCTTATTTTTTTTTCTTAGTAATGTTGCAAGTTATTCTTCATGTTGTTGGTGCGTGACAACATAAAACGAAGGCAAACGATACAATTATCCAAACATTATATTTATCAAATAATACAATACAATACAATATGATATATTATGAAACAATATGTAACAATAATTCAACAAAGTTGGATTATAGTGTCATATATGAATTCAATGACTTCTTTACAACGGCTAATACAATAGTAAAGAAATAAAAGATGATGTCTTTGGTATCAATAACATCAAGGAATTAGGAAATTAGAGAATGTGAATTGGGCAGAGATACCAATGCATATATACCTCACTCTCAAGTACTTGAAAGAATTGATGTGATTCACATATATATTAGAATTTTTTGTTTGCTTATGGATAAAAACAGGTGATTTTAACAAAAGGAATCCCCACCAATTTGGAGAATCATCCGAAGTTGTAGGATTCCAATATTGTGAAGAGATATTCTTAAACATCAAGTGGGATGTCTACTACTACTCCCATTATTTTCTATCTTTAGCTATTGTTTGCTTTCTTGCACTGATATTTGCCTAACTCCATTTCAGATAAACGTTAAATAGAATTCCATATCGATAATTGTATATTAGTAATTGAATTATGTATTTCATTTTTTTTGGTAGTTTTTTTCTTGGGGGGTGGGGGTGGGGGTGTGTGGTGTGTCTGAACAAGACTGCTATCCTTTTTAGCCGCCAAATATTGACAACAGCAACAACAAATTCAGTGTAATTCCACGCAGAGGTCGAGTCAGAATTTAAAGTTTATGGGTATTGAAATTTACAACCGAACTCATAGCTTGTTAGTTACTGCAATTAAGTATTTATACATATTTAATAGATTTCTAGTACAAATACAGGGTCTAAACAAATTAAAAAGTTACTCGGTTCTTCCGAACCCGTGGATAACACCCTCCCTCCGCTCCTAATTTGACAAGTAAAATCTGGGGAGGGTAATGTGTACACAGGCCTTACCCTCGTCTTGAGGGAAGGTAGAGAGGCTAATAATAAGAATTGTTGGCTGCCAGTAGCTAGTTCCCAAAATGAAAGTGTTTCTAACTTTCTTGATTGAGTAGTGGCGTAGTGGGAATCCCCTATGGAAAACCTGTTCGTTTCCTTTAGAAGGAAACATTAATTATTGATGCTTTATGAAAATATGCAAATTCGAAAAAATAAGCTATTAATGACTCCATTGTATAGTAATAACAATGAATAAAATTGAAATATTTCGTTTAGCATAGGATATAATTGACCAACTAACAATAATATAATATACTCAGTGTAATCCTACAAATGAGGCAAGAGGAGAGTGAGGCTTTGTATGAGGTAGGATATACTTGACCCTTTCCCAAAAGATAAACAGTTCTCTCTCCCATTTTAATATGAGCAATAGTAATGTTGTTTAATGTTTATAATTTGTAAATATTTAAGATTTAATTTAACAGGTGCATCCAAGATTATGGCCTAATGGCAATGAAGTGGAATAAGAACAATGAGGCCTTGTGTTTAAATCACAATTCCCAGCTGAGGTAATAATAATAGGTTATTTTTTTTTATCTGCCCAAGCTTTGGTGGACACAGTAACGTACATGTTGCTGGTCGGCAGAGGCAAAATCAGGATTTTGAGTTTATGGGTTCTAGATTCTAAAAAATACAGCTTATTGGGTTCTGGATAAATCATTTATACATATTAAGTGTATTTTTTTAACATAAATACAGTGTCTGGATCAAAGTTATTGGATTCTGTCGAACCCGTAAATTAAAGGCTAGCTCCGCTCCTGTTAGTCAAAGATAGCAGATACGAAATTAATTGAGATATGCGCAAGCTAACTTCAACATTATATGTAACAAAAAAGAATTTAAAAGATGAATCAATCCAATTTAGGTTCTTGATTAAATTGACTCTCGATATGTGAAAATTGTAGAATAAATTATAAAGACCGAAAGTTTTTGACTTTTGGATCTTCAGATTTAATTGGTGGAATGGTAGAATTGAGAATCATCTAACAAAGTCCGCGTAAGCCCACTAATGTCACAACTTTTTTCGTGTCTTATTTGTGGGAGTATTCAACAGCGACAGGACTTTGGGGCTAAAGGGTGACGCCATTTTTTGTTGCAAAAATAAATTCTTTATAACCCAGTCATTTTCCACTTACCTACTAAATATTAAAATTTAATGATCAATCGTCGATGATTAAGATCCCCGTCTTTAATAGTGTATAGGGTCAAATTTGACCGTCAGCGTCTCTACGCCAGTGGGTACGCCTAGTGAGTGTACGCAGACTAACGTAGTGGGTACGACTCGGACGTGGGGACAAAAGCGACATCGTTTAGGACTTAGTGTCTTCACTAGGAAGACGTTACCTATTTTTGTAACTTTTTGATTATTTCGAGGAAGGTCTCTTATTATATAAGGGAAACCTTCACATTGTAAAGGGGGGGATTCTTGAATAATACAACTCTCTCATTTTCTGACTTTCTCTCTCTATCTCTGCCTCAAACGAACATATTCTCTTGAGTTCATATTATCACTTTGCAATACTAGATCTACAACAATAACATCATCTTTACGTCTCTAGGTCTATTATATTTGATTACGATTTACCCTTTTCTTACTGTTGATTGTTTTCTAGCTTACAAAGTATATTGTTAACTTTTGAGCCAAACAATTTGGCGCCGTCTGTGGGAATTTCGAGAATCAAAACCATAGTATCCACCTAGAGATCAACCAACTACCACTCTCTACACCACACAAAAACAGAGGATGGCCGAAAATAACACAAGATCGAAAGCTATATTGGGTGTCACTACCAATCTCCTTGGCCCTCTCAACGAGGCCAGTGACGATGGCATCCTGAATGCAATCCCTAGCGTCACACCGGGTGCAGAGATCTCACCTTCCCCATCCGAAGATCTAACGATCTTGCACGAAAAAGGAGCTTCCACATCTGCGGCTACGGAAGCACCCTCAGCGGTCAAGAAGCTACTGGAAAGATGGCTAACATGCACTCTAAGTGGCTTGGTTGAGAGGTCACCACAAAGTAACATCAGGTGTACACCAACGGTAGATACCACTGCTGCCGTGGGTGAACCAGAAGTTGCACTAGCAAATAACGAACCCGTCGAGACACAGACCAACGATGGCACGCTAACGGTCATCCTAAAGAAGATGGAAGAAATGGAAAATGAAAACAAGACGCTCCGCGATCAGATGAAGGAACATCAGGAGAGGGTCGACAAGATCCCCGGTGCTCCCAAGTTGCTACCAAAATGCGACGTGGGAAGGTTCGTTGAACAACCATACACTGAAGAAGCTGCCCCTCACTCCACCCCAAAAACCTTCAAGATGCTACCCTACTTGAGGGTATATGACGGAACCACAGATCCCGAGGATCATCTGATCCACTACGTCACCGCTGTGAAGGGCAACGACCTATCAAAAGAACAGGTACCGTCGGTACTGCTGAAGAAGTTTGGCGAGACGTTGACAGGAGGGGCTTTAACATGGTACTCTCAGCTACCGGCTAAGGCAATATCAACGTTCGAGGAAATGGCGGATAAGTTCGTCACAGCCCATGCAGGCGTGAAGAAAGCGGAGGCCAGGGTCAACGACATCTTCGCCGTCAGGCAAACCACAGGAGAGGGACTCAGGGACTTCCTAGCAAGGTTTAACAGGGTAAGGATGAGTCTACCAAACGTATCGGAAGGTATGGCAGTCGCCGCTTTCCAGAACGGGCTAAGCAGGGATGGTTCAAGGGCAACCAAGAAGTTGCTGAGCCGCCTCATGAAATATCCCCCTACCACATGGGAGGAAATCCACAACGCCTATTGCGCCGAGGTACGAGCGGACGAGGATGATCTTAATGGGCCGACCCAACGGCTAACAGCGATACACTCAGAAACGAGGAGAGATCGACGGAACGAAGGACGACGAGAACAACTCCCTCGCTCCAACAGAGATCGACATCAGCCATACACCAGATCCTCCCATCCGCCACCAAGGCATACAGACGCGCTACAGCGACATGTCGCCCCACTCCGAAACGAAAGAGGTACGCCCCCTTTATTATCCGCCCATAACTTTTGTGTGTCTCCTTCAGAAATAGTGTACGCACTGGAGAAGCTGGGCACCAAAGTGCAGTGGCCGCAAAAGATGAAATCAGACCCCGCCACAAGGAAATCAAACGTCCTATGTGAGTTCCATCAGGAACGGGGGCACAAGACCGAAGACTGCATAGGCCTACGGCAAGAGGTGGTCAGGATGCTGAACCAGGGGTACCTGAGGGAATTACTCAGTGACAAAGGGAAAATCAACTTTGCACGCGGACGGGAACAACCCCATGGGCCGCCGAAGCCGCCCTCCCCAGCACGCACGATAAACATGATCGTCGGAGGCGGCGACGACTTGGCGATCAATCACGTCAAGTTCACCACCACGCACAAACTAAAGCGGACCATCGCCCATGAACGGTATGACGACTTCGAAGATAGTATCACCTTCGATAAGTCTGATGCCGACGGTTTGTCTTTCCCTCATTACGATGCTTTAGTTATCACTTTACGTATCGCTGATACGGATGTTAAAAGAGTCATGATCGATGACGGAAGTGGCGCCTGTATTATCCACCCAAGGGTCCTCGTACAAATGGGACTCGAGGATAGGGTAATACCACGCTGCATAACACTAACCGGTTTTAACAATGCAGTGGAAAGGATGTCCGGAGAAATAGCACTGCCCGTCTTAGCAGGAGGAGTCACGCTGGAAACAACTTTCCACGTGATGAACCAAGAAACGGCGTACAACGTCATCATAGGACGCCCGTGGATAAACGCCATGCGAGCGGTCCCTTCAAGCCTTTACCAAGTGATCAAATTCCCTACCCCATGGGGAATATTCAATATTCGAGGCGAGCCATGCACCGCACAAGAGTGCTACAAAATAGCCTAAGATTGCGCCCACACCCAATAGCTAAAGGGGACGAGCGCGGAGGCATAGCAATTAGCCGTGTCGGGGACTAAGGTCGACCCGACAACGGACGCCATCAAAGACCCCGACGTCGTGGAGGCCTGTAAAGCGACGGTCGAAGATCTCGACCCAGTCCAGTTGGACGAAACCAATCTTACGAAGAAAGCCTATATCGGGCACGGTCTCGCCAACCCAAGTAAGTATTGTGAATTCTTAACTAACCATGCAGATCCGTTCGCCTTTTCCCCTTTCAGATATGCCGGGATTCCCGCGAGACATCACCACCCACAAGCTGAATGTCGATCCACTACATCCGCCCGTGCGACAGATGAGGAGAAAATTCAACGCCGCTATCAATGAAGCGGTCAGTAAGGAAGTAGACGAGTTACTGGCCAACGGCTCCATCAGAGGATCAAAGTACCCCCAGTGGGTCGCCAATGTCGTCATGGTCAAAAAGAAAAACGGGAAGTGGAGAATGTGTGTGGATTTCACTGATCTGAACAAAGCATGCCCAAAGGATTCATTCCCACTACCCCACATCGACCAAGTGATCGACGCCACTGCAGGACATGAACTACTGAGCTTCCTAGACGCCTACTCCGGCTACAATCAAATCATGATGGCCGAGGAGGACCAAGAGAAGACAACTTTCATCACACACCAAGGGACTTACTGCTACAAGGTAATGCCCTTCGGGCTTAAAAATGCAGGGGCTACGTACCAGAGACTGGTCACCAAAATGTTCAAAGAGCAGCTCGATAAGACTATGGAAGTCTATATCGACGACATGCTGGAAAAGTCGACAAGAAAAGAGGACCACATCGACCATCTAAAAGAAGCCTTCGAGATATTGAGAAGGTACGGGATGAAACTGAACCCCGAGAAATGTGCCTTCGGCGTGGCCTCAGGAAAATTCTTTGGGTTTCTCGGATCACAACGAGGTATCGAAGTCAACCCAGATTAGATCAAGGCGATAGACGCAATACCCGAGATACAGAACAGCAAAAAGCAGGTGCAAAAGCTGACGGGGCGAATAGCCGCCTTGTCTAGGTTCATCTCACGATCCTCCGACAGATGCCATAAGTTTTTCAATGTGCTGAGAAAGGACAATGGGTTACAGTGGAATGAGGAATGCGTCGAGGCCTTAAAAAAATTGAAAGCGTACCTGTCTTCGCCGCCACTGCTGGCCAAAGCAAAACCAGGCGAGCCCCTGCTAGTATATTTTGCCGTATCCGAGGTCGCCGTCAGCGCAGTCCTAGTTTGTGAAAACGAAGGTACGCAATCTCCTATTTACTATATTAGCAAAACCTTAGTAGACTCCGAAACACGGTATCCACACCTTGAAAAATTAGCTTTGGCAGTGGTCGAAGCTTCACGGAAGCTACGACCCTATTTCCGATGCCACCACATAAAAGTAGTGACGACCTTCCCCTTAAGAAGTATCCTACACAAGCCTGAGTTATCAAGCAGACTCGCCAGATGGGCCATAGAGCTCAGCGAGCACGATATCTCATATCATCCAAGAAACGCCATCAAGTCGCAAGTACTTGCTGACTTCATAGCCGACTTCAGCGCAGAGATACTACCAGAGGCGGAATTAGAGGCACGCCGTGCCCCCTCCAACGCTGACCTATGGACTCTTTACACTGATGGCGCCGCTAACGCCTAGGGATCAGGACTGGGACTCGTTCTTGAGGTCCCTACGGGCGAAACAATTTGCCAGTCTATACGATGCCCCGAGATGACGAACAACGAAGCCGAGTATGAGGATGTTATTGCAGGTTTGAAACTAGCCTTCAAGTATGGAGCTCGACGACTCGTTCTCCATTGCGACTCGCAACTCGTGGTGAACCAGGTCACCGGGACTTACCAAATCAAGGAGCAGAGGTTGCAAAAATACCAGTCAGAAATCCACAGGTTAATGACCGAGTTCAACGAGCGCCGCTTCGAACAAGTTCCGAGAGCACGGAACGTTGAAGCAGACGGCCTAGCAAAATTGGCCGCAGCCACTAAAAACTTCAACAAAGAAAGCGTGGTCACCCTCCTCCATTCAGCCATTGATCACACTGAGGTACTCTCTTTAAATTTGACTTGGGACCGGCGCAACCAATTTGTATCCTATCTGCAGGATGGAACAATCCCACTCGACAAAAAAGAAGCCAAGAAGCTCCGCGTACAGGCCGCCCGGTATTGCCTGATAAACCACGAGCTCTACAAAAGGACGTTTGGCGGACCCCTAGCCAGGTGTCTAGGGCCGCAACAAACGCGGCCAGTGCTCGAAGAGGTACACGAAGGTCATTGCGGCGCCCACACAGGTAATCGCGCCCTCGTGCGATGCATAATACGGGCCGGCTATTATTGGCCAACTATGAAGAAAGACGCAGCAGAATATGTTCACCGACGCGAACAGTGCCAAAAGTATGCCCCCATGATACACCAACCAGGAGAACCACTCCACTCAGTCACTTCCCCATGGCCCTTCATCAAATGGGGAATGGACATAGTCGGTCCCCTACCAGCGGGACGAGGAAAGGTACGATTTCTATTAGTTTTAACTGACTATTTTTCCAAGTGGGTGGAAGTAGGAGTGTACGCCCAAATACGCGAACAAGAAGTCATCGCCTTCATATGGAAGAATATCATCTGCCGTTTCGGCATCCCCAAGGAAATCAGTTGCGATAACGGACGGCAATTCATCGGCCAAAAGACAACAGAATTCTTCGACAAATGGCGTATCAAGCGCATACTCTCCACACCATATCACCCCGCCGCCAACGGCCAAGCAGAGTCTTCCAATAAAACAATACTGAACATACTGAAGAAGAAACTCGAGGAAGCCAAAGGGCTATGGCCCGAGCTACTACCGGAAGTGTTATGGGCACACCGAACCACGCCCAAATCCTCCACAGGAGAAACGCCGTACTCACTGGTCTACGGAACCGACGCAGTCATACCAGTCGAAGTCGGCGAACCAAGCTTAAGGTATTCACATGCCAGCAGAGCAGAGAACGACATAAACAGACTTCAAGACCTCGATGAGGCCGAGGAAAGAAGAGAAATGGCCCACATAAGAATGGTGGCTCAGAAACAACAAGTCAAAAGATACTACAACAAGAGAGCCAAAATAAGACCACTCAAAGTGGGGGACTACGTCCTCAAAGCCAAAACATTAGCATCAAAAGACCCCAGCGAAGGAAAACTAGGCACCAACTGGGATGGACCCTACAAAATCACAGCGGCAGCAAGTAAAGGAGCATTTCAATTAGAAACAATGGAAGGAAAAATGCTCCAACATTGGAACATCGCCACTCAAGTATTT
>NW_017672713.1:14023-83339 GCF_001879085.1 Nicotiana attenuata | reverse complement strand
ATTGAAGGAGTCGCTTCACTTGTGGACACCGCCACGGGCAGCGGTTGAGGAACCTCCGGAGCGCCATCACTGGGCGAGCCACAGGGTATGTATCCGTCTTCATAGTCAGTCCCCGCCCCAGGCGAGGTAACAACGCTCTTCTTCTTCTTCTTAGGGACACTCCGACCTACCAACACGAATAAGTTAGGTAACAAGAACGTAGGAAACTTCTAAACCGTAGCCAAAGAATTACCTGACGGGTCGTACTGTTGAAGAAAGACAGCCCAGCTATGGCATTCCTCCGCATAAGGTATTATTCTTTCCACCCATGATTTAATGTCATCAGTAAACTGGGGTGGGGAAGCCCTCGCTGCGAATAAAAAAGGGGGAAAAGCAAAGAAATCACAATGGCCGTATGGTCAAAAGCGCAAGCAGTCCTGAATTCTACAAGTAGAAATACTTACGTTCTGGATTCCATCTTTCCGGGAACCCTTCGGGATTCGACACCAGGTGCTCTGTCCTGATGTAGAAATATTTACGCCAAAAGCGGCGGTTGGTCTTGTCATCGGCTTTAACAACCAAGCCCCTTGTGCCACGACTTTTTAACTGCAGCATGGTACCCCTCAGGTAACCAGGGCTGAATAACTGTAAGAGGTGGTGGACCGAGACGCTGCACTCAGCCCTGGCCGCATAAGTGGTCGTAATACGGCACACCTTCAAGGTGTAAGGAGTGAGCTGAGCCGGACACATATTGTAAAAACGGCAAAGCTCCTCCATCAGAGGGTAGATTGGAAGATTGTAACCGATCAAGAACGGGTACTCATGGAATGTGCAGTACCCAGGCCGGTGCACATTGGCATAGTCCGTCCCGGCCGGAACCATTTCCACGTGGTCCGGAATATGGTGCGTCTCTCGAAGATCATCTAAGTGGAATTGTAATAAAACGCTGTGCTCCCAGGGAAGGTCTGGGCTTTTAGTTGGAAAATCCCTGGGAACATGCATCTCCTTCGGAAGGACGTTGTCTACACTGAGAGGAACAAGGGCCTTCTCTGCCTTTTCCCCTTCACCATCGGAAGTTGGCGGAACCCTAGACGGGGCATTATCTTTGGCCTTTTTACTACTCTGTCCATGTTTTTTCATGTTATCCTACGTAAGAAACGAAGCACTGGCGATAGGAAGTGTGGTTTCAACAGAAGTAGGAGAGTCCCTCACGAAATAACGGTTACAGGAAAGAAAGACAAAGGAGTAAATCAGAAAATGCTTTCCGAAGGTTTGAAAGTTGAATCGAATCGAACCTCTCTCCTATTTATAGGGATAAGTTGCGCAGAAATCGAAGAGTCATGATTCAAAACGTGCGCGGGAAACCAAAATGTCACATCATCCTCTGAACCGCCTCGGGGGCAAATATAATAATGGCGCATACAGGCGATGACGTCATTCCAAAAAGAAAGCCATGCGTCAGTGGCTCAACAACGTCATACATTTCACCTCATTCATATTGCCGCCCCTGGTCGAGGTCAAATTCTCCTAAGCCGAGGTTTGCATTTCCGCCCATCGAAGACGCCCACCGAACGCGTCTCCAACGAGCGGAGGGGCTAACTGTATAGGGTCAAATTTGACCGTCAGTGTCTCTACGCCAGTGGGTACGCCAAGTGAGTGTACGCCGACTAACGTAGTGGGTACGACTCGGACGTGGGGACAAAAGCGACATCGTTTAGGACTCAGTGTCTTCACTAGGAAGACGTTACCTATTTTTGTAACTTTTTGATTATTTCGAGGAAGGTCTCTTATTATATAAGGGAGACCTTCACATTGTAAAGGGGGGGATTCTTGAATAATACAACTCTCTCATTTTCTGACTTTCTCTCTCTATCTCTGCCTCAAACGAACATATTCTCTTGAATTCATATTATCACTTTGCAATAATAGATCTACAACAATAACATCATCTTTACATCTCTAGGTCTATTATATTTGATTACGATTTACCCTTTTCTTACTGTTGATTGTTTTCTAGCTTACAAAGTATATTGTTAACTTTTGAGCCAAACAAATAGAGATTTTAAATTTGAGCATTGAAATAAAACAACGATTTGGTTGAAAGTGTTTTTCGTTCTTAGTGAGTATATATTTTGCATAAATTCAAATTAGTTGAGTCAGTGAACTTCTAATACCAGATGATTAATTATATCAAAATAAAATAAGTAAAATTGACATGTTATGCGTGGTTTAATTAAGAATGTTTGTATTTCACATACTTGGTGAGTTTAAGTTCCAGATGTCATAACTCTTCAAGCAGTAAGCTAAGCTTTTATAATTTTTAGTTGTACGAACGCTTAGCTCAGCTAATTACCTTATTAACTTATCAACTTTGCATGTGTTTCTTTCGTGTTTGTCCAAATTACCCTCGTCATTCAGGATTTAAATTTTATGGATTTCTATCGTATTCTTAAATTCATATATATATATATATATATATTGGGTTTACAATGAGATGCTTATAAGTATTTAGTGAATTTCTTGATAGAAATACAATATCTACGTAAAACTTACTTAGATTCCTGATAACCATATACAATGCTCTAGATCTGCCACTTGTTGTATCTTCTCCTATTTAATTTTCTTTCTCCATTTTTTTTGTTTGTTTGTAATTTACTTTAAAATTTCCGTAAATACATTATTTTACTTATACTTTAGTTATTTATGTGAAAATGATTTTTTTTTGTGTTTAAATTAAAAATACACATGCATGGAGTGTACCAGTGCTGTTGCTAGTTTAAATAGAAAGCAAATAGGGAAGAAAATTATTGAGGGTTACATGAAATTTGATGGCTTTAGTTCTCCCCATTGCATACTATTAGGAGTTATATTCTATGTTCAACGTATAAAATATCGACACATCACCTTATTTTATGTTTCTCTAATTTGATTAAAGAATATATAAAAATGTTTGTCACTTGATCAAAACACCAAAATAAAATCCATGCTATAATTAAAAGATGTTGAGGCTATACCTAGCTATCCACAACAGGAAATAGAATCGAATTTTTTTTGAAATTTTAAAACAAAGAGAGCTAGATTTAAAGGGGTCAATACTGTTTAATTGTTGTTTTCTGCTTTGGATTATATGGCTTAATTAGTTCAGTTAGAGACACAACAGATATAATTGACCTTCAGGGAAGAATCAAGAAATTAAATACTAAAAAATGGAGTACATAATAATTGGTAATTCTCTTTACTTTGTTAGTGGAGAATTAAGATGATGCGTTCCTTGTGGCCAATCATTTAAGCTTAGTGCTGCAGAAAATGGAAAAAATATTATGTTTAGCGAATGTCCTTTTCAAAAATTCTCGTCCTCCAGTTTATTTTGTATTTAGTTTACTCTGATATTCAAAGGCGGAACTAGAATTTAAGTTAATTTAGGTTTTAATTTTCAAGAATTTTACCATTGAGCTCATTTTATTTTGAATATGGATTCAGAAATTAATATTTATTATAATTTTAATAGTTTTCTACATTTATTTTTATGTTTCTCGTCGAATATACTGAGTTCAGTTGAATTTTAACGTGAACTCCACCGGCCTCTACTGCTACCCAAATCGATAGGAAAATTGTCTTTTCGAGAAGGTTAAGGTTAAATAAACCTCCCGTTTAATTTTCACCATATTTAATTATATTTGATTATTCCTCAAGGGGGGAAATGTGATCTAGGGCAGGTTGCTAAATAAGCTCAAAGGCTCAATTAGAGGCGTTTGATTTTGAAAACTTCTTTTAGAATTTTCTATTTATATATACGCCGTTCGTTCAAGTTTGTTTGTCCACTATACTAAAAATTAAATGTCACTATTAATTTACCGGTCAATACCTATTTTATCCTACTTATTTTCAGTTTATTTTCCAACATATAATAAATATAGATGATACAGTAAATCAAATTACCATATTATTTACATGTTAAGTCAATAGTGGAAAAGTAAACTCGGATGGAGGGAGTACTTGCTTTTGGAGGGATAATTTTGGAAGTATTATTGGGTTGGAATAGAGCGGGAATACATAGAAATTTTATCATGATTGACCCCAATAAATAATCACGTAATTGTACTATTACACAAGTTTAATTAATTATTTAGCTATTTGAAAGACCAATCTAAAGTGCATAACTAGATAGACATAATTACAGTAGTAACTAAGATAATGGTGTAACTATTGGCTAATGATAAATAGATAATTAAGAAGAGCGTGGAATATTTCTAATAGAATTAGAATCAACATCATTACTTTAACTAATAAAGCTATGAAGAATGAAAGAAGAAATAAACTTAAATTAAACTAGAAAAGCTATAAGCTTTTGACAATGTCGCTTTGGATTGCATGATATAGCAAATAATAAGTGGGAAATACGTATTACTACTAACACTAGAATCGGACTTGAGCATATGTACTAAGGAATGAGGTTATAATCTCACAGTGTAAAGATTTTTTTATATCAGTGTTTAACCTGTTATAATAGTTAAAAACTTTATTTTTTTCCATATTAATTGCCAATCATACAATTATAAATTGATGATTATTTATAATTATTTTTTTTAGTGAACTGACTATGTAAATATATTTTATACAGTAGAATATAGATGAATAAAATTAAAAATCATATATTAAATTAATATTTTTCATAATGGCAAATTGGTAGGGTTGTGATTTGTGGACAATGATAAGGAGACTTTAAAGTCAAAGTATATACAGTTCTCTAAGAATCAGCTTCTGATTCATAAGCTAGGCCAGACAATTATCCTTAAGGAAAATAAATTATATGCAAAATTCTAAAAAATGAAAGTTGATTATAAGTCATGTACAGTTTAATATACTTTATTCTTGAAAAATATGCAATTAATCGTGTCTCCTATTTTCTTTTCTTTTCTTTTTCTTCGAAAAGTCTAGAAGGAGAAATGGAGAAATGAATATGACTCAACTGTAGAAAATGCTTGTTCCATATTCTAAAGTTAAAGTTATACAGCACTATATATAGATAATCCTTTTTTCAACTTATTTTGAAACCCATAATTTCAACTTAGTTAAAGATATACAACACTAAAATTATTTTGAACCCATAATTTTAAATTTCAAATGGTAAATTACCGAATCCAAATCCATCTTGCACAAACTATGATTGAAGTCAGACTTGAGTATGGGATGAATGCTTACTCATTATGATTTTCAAGGTCACACCGTGATGAGAACACTAACGAAACACTCTCTTATCTCCCTTGACCAGCTAGCTACAATGACGACCAGCTCGCATGCTACTCGATTTTTTTTCTTAGCTGCTTTAAATTCCATTCTACAAATTTAATGAGTGTGATAAAAATCTAAAGATTTGATGAGTTCAAATTAAAATTTGGATAATCTCGACAAAACAAAAGATCCTCCACAAAATTTGTTATACTTTTAACAAGAATAATTTTTAGAAAGTTCTCGTTTCCTTTTAGAGGTGAGGGTCGGCTAAGATTTGGTTTAGTTGCGTAGAATCAATTGGGACAATATGTATATATTCCTATATTAGAAAAAGAGTTGACATTGTGTACATCAACTAGGAAAAGAAAAGGTAGTAAAATTCCCAAGATCTAAATCAAGCTACGATAAACAGTTTAGTCATTTCCATGCAAATTGTTTAGGGTTTTTCCCTGAATTTTTAATTTATTAGGATTTTGTTTCTTGATGGAAAGAAAAAAGACTCATAAAACAAAAAAAAAAAATCCTTCACATGCTTTATCCTTTTCTAATAGGAAAATACTTGGATAAGTCCTAGACATTTATAAATTAAGGATCTCTGCTTTTCATAACAATAATAACAATGTAGTTATTAAAGAATTTTGTTTAGGGAAAGAATTTATTCTCTCAATAAGTTTTTATATATATGTATATATATTAGTAGATTGATGTAGTTCACTTGACAAAACCATTATATTGTTCTATTTGTTAGTATATTTTTTTCTTGTCTGATGTAACGTCTATCAGCTTTGTAGTGTTAGCTTTTGCATGTGCCACATTATTTCGATCGAAGTAGTGTTCACTTTTGGTTTCAATTACTTCATTTCCCATTGTATGTAACATTTGTTTTCTTTGAAATGTCCAAAATGTTTGACACAATTTCACTAATATCTTATTCTAATTTAATTAGTTTTATACACTCAAAACAATTTATCTAATATTTAATTTTTAAACATAATTACCAACTTTTTAAATTTATTTAAAAAAATTCCAAGGATAAAAATTAGTGGGATGAAAGAAGTACTGTTGATGCAGATATTCCACCTTTGGGATTTTAGTGTAAAGGCGCCTACCAGAAAGAATTTTCTTCAAAATCTATTGCTTAATCTGCTTTAATTTGAACCATTATCTATTTCTGATAAAATTCCGTTATATATCAATTCCCAGAATCATTAGTGATGTCACTTGAAAGTGGATCAGATACTTCAGATCAATCATTTTCATGTCCGATGTTATACCCAACATATGGCAGCAACACTAGTGCTTTCCATATTCTCCCCCTTGCTATTGTGACCAAAGACGGATCCAAGATTTTAAGATTATGGGTGTACCACGATCCTTGTCATAATATTAGCTTGACCAAAAAATATATATTCTGGTTCAAATAATTAAGTACATATTTTAATAGGGATTAATCTTAGCTAACAATTATATCCTTAGATGGAGTTCTTAAAGAAGCGATAAATATTGCGTGGATCTGGTCAGACAGTGGCAGTAATATACAATAAATGTTCTAGAGATCAAACGCAATAATATAGCATTTAATAAAAATGAATAGCAATAAATGACATTTAAGTAATAGAATGAATGATTCACCCAAGAAATGATGGAATAAGTGGATGTTCTTTCTGACAATGATGAATGATAAACAATTTCTTGAATATTTAAGTTATTGTCGGATCTAGTGGAAAAGTATAGACAAGAATCTTAGTGAAAAATGATGTTTGTACCTTAGCAAGTGAGATCTGATTCTCTTTTCAAGTCAAAGTGTGTATTTTTACAAATGAGTATCACATGTCCCCTATCATTGTCTTTTTTTCTATTTATATGGAACATATTCCTAAGAAACCTGATCAAGCCCAACTATGCCTTATAAAAAGGACAATGCGGTCGCTGCAAATATAATCCGGTTTACAAGTCCGGAGTCGATATCCCACAGAGAGTTAACCTATCAGTTGCAACCTTCAGACCCACCAAGTCTTCAGAATCAGCTTCCCAAATATTTAAATTCTCAATTGAGTGTTCTTTACTAACTAACTTTCAAGTAACTACAATGCTATAACTAATAAAAAGGGTTGTAAACAATTATGAGAAAAAGCTAAGGCAATGATTTCCCCTATTGATGGAATCCCTTCTGTTTATGCTCATACAAATTTACCCACACACCTCTATCAATCATGAACACTAATCTTACCGCAAATCTCTCCCGAGTAATCACAGTAATCTACTATTGCACTCTCCCGAGATACACTAGCTTGCTTTATTTAGCACAATTCACTTTAGATTGCACCCAAGGCTTCGTTATTCCTAATCCCGCCTTTAAAACCGCAATTATAGATTCCTCTAATAATCTAGGAGTGGTGTTGTTCAACAAAACCCTAAATATGCACTCTTTTCCAAGTTATGCACACTAAATAGGCACAGCTAATTGAGGATCCTGTCAATTAACTACAACGAACACGAAGTTGAACAAATAAAGATTAAACTAGCAATTTGTATTCACATAAACAAGAAGTTCATCACCCAATAGGTTCCATCAAAGCCTTAGACAAGAAATTTAGCTACTCATAGTTATGGGAGAATAAACTAAACTTGAATTCATCATAAAATCAAAAGAAAAGAAGAAAGATGTTTAGAGTACTTTCTCACAATTGTTCTCCTTGCTAAGAAACCTAAAAAATCAATACATGCCTCTCTTGGGCGAAGTCTAGTGTTTAAAATAGGGTTTAGGTCTAAAAATCCCGTGTTTTACACTTTGGTCCCCGAAGTTTCTGTGTCCACCGCGGTTCTACCGCGATCGCGGTAGAACCGCGGCCAAACGCCCTCGCGGAATCTTCAACTTTCAGAAACTGTCTTCCACCGCGGTTTCACCGCGATCGCGGTAGAACCGCGGTGGAACTTGTACCCGGAAATTTTGGCCTGTTTTGAATGGGATACTTGGGAAATTCAACAATTGGCCTTTTTTCATCAATAGTTGACTCCAAAACCACTCCTTAGCTTTCCTTACACCTATATCACCTGCAAATCATGAAAGGCATAATAAGAGCATTTTGTTGTCATTTTTCCACATTAAAAGTTCACAAGAAGGTGATTATTTGGTGCGTGATTATAGTCAAATTCACCTATGATTATCAACACCTACCCCACACTTAACCTTTGCTCGTCCTCGAGCAAACTAAACCACACTCCTTTACTAACTGTGCAATGTATTACCCCAATTTATGTCACACCTTGATAGCATCAAAGACCGACCATAAGCAGTACACAATATAACTCAAATGCAGACTCTCATGCCATGACACACTGCACTCACCCTACTTACTCTAAGTGAAATGAAGAATTCACTTTTTCTTCCTGAGTTCACATGCCCTCACATAAACACGATTTGAGAGTAGTTCCACACACATGAAATTCAAACAACAAGGAACCATATTTAGAAAGAATTCGCTCACTCTCAGCAAAGAAGCATTCCACATTGCCACACAGATACACCATAAGCTTGCCCCTAGTGTAATACTCCACTAATCGAGTCATTCAGTCAAGATCAAGAGGTCTTTATAGGTTGTAATGTAAGCTGAGGGACGGGTAGGATTATATTTGGATATAGTGACAACCTCCCTAAGCACTTTTAATAACACTCCTTTTATATTGCTTTCATGATCAACCATTTGTTTTCTCCACATTTTGTTTTTACTTGCGTCACCCCATTTCCCGTTTGTGCAACTGGCTACTTTTTTCTTTTATACAACACTTCCTTTTTTTTTTTTTTTCAGATTTATTATAACTGCCAGTTCACTACTCAGACCTTCATTCTTGATTTTCCCCTTTCTCTTTTTTTTTTTTTCTTTTCTTTTCTTCCCCACACCCACACTTTGAGCTTTGTATATACTTTAGTGCTTCAAGTGCTTCTAGGAGGGAAGAATTCAATTAGCGTATTTAAACACCACAATTTAGACCATTATAGGGTTATCAAAGGAAAAGGTTTCAGGCTCAAAGGGGTTAACAATGGTAATATGACAGCGGTGGATTTTCAAGCATTAAAGGGTCTTAAACAAAGAAATGCCTCATCATCTCTAAAACTAAACGACTCTATTTCGCT
Organism: Nicotiana attenuata; assembly: GCF_001879085.1. Classification (NCBI taxonomy): domain Eukaryota; kingdom Viridiplantae; phylum Streptophyta; class Magnoliopsida; order Solanales; family Solanaceae; genus Nicotiana; species Nicotiana attenuata. The sequence goes on along the minus strand of NW_017672713.1, from coordinate 73,993 downwards.
TTTTGCAAACACACAGGGCAAGTTCTAGTGTATCAATACGCGAACTTAAGATGCAAGTAAATCATCACACACTTAGCATGTAACTCATTCCGAATCAGTTCATCAACACAATCATACGAGTGTTCAGGCAAGACAAGATGTTGCAAAATTAAGGCATATATTATGAGTCTACAAACAAGCTTAGATGTCACACACTCAAGTTCTTTTTCTATGCAAGCGTACACATTTGAGGTTACATGTCTGACCTTCACCCATTTTTTCTTAAACTTCAAAAAGAAAAATCTACCTAACCCGGTTCAAGAATAAAACCCTTGGAAAAGAACCGTGTCAAAGAAAAACCAAGGGGAGGTACTACACTACCTTAAAAGAGAAAATAAAAAAAAATAAAAATCCTACATGTGACTACTTCCCCAAGAGTTACTGTCCAAAGTTGGTCCGTCCTCAGGAAGAGTCCTCTACATTTGTTTTTTTTTTTTTTTTTTTTTTTTTTAGATTCGACTATGGACCCTCAAGAGACTGTCGACAAGTGTCCGTCGTTTGGGCCAAGTCCGTTACATTCTTATATGTGAGTACAGTTCAATTACTACAACAACATCACTCTATGTTTACAACATACTCAATGTTCTATATACACTACAATACACTACCAGAGCAAGTCTCCCACCCCACACTTAAAAATTTATGGCATGTCCTCATGTCATCAGAATATAGTAAATAACAGAAGGGTGAGAAACAACTTTCCCTGAACTCAATCTGGAGTCGGAGACGGTACTAGGGATCGACATGGCAGGCCCTTCCCAATGCACGCAGCCAAAGCCATAAACCTTGTTCTCAGATCTAGCTTGCCGCTGTGACATGGCGTCCAGCCTGGTGTGTAGACCATCCACCGAGGTCGAAGATCCCGCAACCTCTTCCTCCAAAGAGCGCCAAACATAGGCCGAGAGGACTGTGAGACGAGTAGGTCTGCTCCAGCATGAGAGCGCCAAGAGGGACCAGCACTGTCGACAGACCGCTAGATGGTGCCATAGGTACGGAGCATCCTCCTCATCATCAATCTCAATGGTAGTGCGATTGCTCCTTGCCCACTCGGATACTGGAAGTTTTGAAAGCTGCTTTTGGAGCAAATCACCATCAGCTGGGTTGGTCGGAGTGTTTCCTCATCAAGCATAGTGTGGTGACCAAAGAAGGGGAAATAGAATCCCTTAGACAGCATCGGCCTCTGTAAGACCATTTTCATCGCACAATTATCCGTTGCTGCATCGAAAGTCTTTCCCTGTCATAAAGCACCAAGTCTAACCTGTTGAAGTTCACGTCCGGGTGTTGCTAGAAGGCAGGAAACCTGCTTACAGATAATCGTCAACCAACACTTAGCGAGTGTGAGCTGAAGGAGCTAGGAGTTTGAGAGTTTATATCTTCCTTTAGCCAAATAGGTCTCCCCTCCGTACAAAGCACATCCGTCATAACCTCCCATGTCACCCCAGGCCTGTCATGATAGTAGTCAACATCGCCGGAAAATGGAGGCAACCTCAACACCGGCGAATTGTAGCAATCTGCGGCACTGACCACCGTACCCGCACAATCAACTCCCTACCCAAATTTAATGGGCAGTTTTGCTAAAATTTCACGGAACCAACATTGTTGAACAGGTGCCAGGGTCAGCAAAGAGGAACTCCATTTCCCGCCGCCGGATCTCTTCTACATCTCCACACTTTTCAGCTCGGGAGGGGCAGCCGATCAATCGGAATTTCCTGGACACAATAACGTGTTTTATTAGCCTTCCTTGGCACGGAAGTCCATCCTCAGATCCTTGTTTCCCGACTTGTGACATCTAGTATTCATGCATTACCTAGTTATGTTGGACGACACGGATCAGCCAGAGCTTGCGCCTTGTGCATCCGTTGGAGCCATTATCCTGAAAAAGTTCTAATACAAAACATCATTCCTTATTACAGTTGAGCAAAGCCATTAAGGTGGGTTACTCAGACTTCACCCACCCAAATGACATACAGACTAGCACACATCAGTACGCATACAGCAGCTCCTGCCTTCTTCCTCAGGTTAACCACATCCTCTATGCAAACAGACACCCCACTACTGTATATCCAGTCACATATTACCCTCCAATTATACAAACCAAGCCCAAGAGATAACATTCAGCTTTCTCACAACAAGTATACCATTCATACTAACAATATACGACTCCACAACACATATTTCATCTAACCACAATTCAACCCTACAACAACAAACCAACCGGGATAACATTACAATCCTACGTCGGCGTAGCACACCCCCACAAATATACACATCGTGCCAATCATTCACGGGTAACACTATGACCCCAAATCAATATTCACCATAAAATTAGTGTTTAGGTACCCAAATACCAAAACAATTTTACAATTATAATCTAATTGAGACCCAACCATTTGTGACACTAAAACAACCCCCCCAAACATCAACTACAAACAACTATACCCATAATAATCATTAAAAGAAAGCAAAACTAGGGACTAATCCTAACTAGGGTTTAACTTATAATTTACAAAATTAAACAATTTACACTAACTTAGGAAATAAAGAAATAGAGAGAGAGGAGAAGAACTTACTTGAGATGAAGAGAGGAGAAAAAATTGGAGGTGTGGGTGGGGATGAGGGCTGTTGAAGAAGGAAGAAGAAGAAGCAAAAAGAGAGGAGAGAGGGGTTTGTGAATGGAGAGGAGAAGGAGAGAGGATAATGGGGGTTTGGGCGGAATTGGGGTATTTAGGCTGGGGGTGTTTTTAAAAAAATAGGAAAAAGAAAGAAATAAAAAAAATAAAAAAAAATAACAATTACCTGACCGCGTCCGGGTCTGCGCGGTTCTACCGCATTCGCGGTGGAACCGCGGCAGGTGAGATTCCGCGAGTGTGTTCCTACCGCGGTTTCACCGCGGTCGCGGTGTGGAACCCGGTTAGGAACCCTGTTTGAATTCTGTCTCTTTTTTTTTTTTTTTTTTTTTTTATAAGATTACAATTACAACAACGTCGTGTTGTCCTTCCCACGTAGTGCCTAATTTAACGTCGCGGCACGACTCATGTAAGCGAGGTTTAAGGTTAGGCTCAGCCTCTGAGGTTCGGTCAAATTGCATACTCGGTCATATCCTTAGGCTCGTGCATTTACTCAACATACAATTTCAATCGCTGACCATTGACTCGAAATGTACGAGAGTCATCTTCAGTAAGAAACCTCCACAGTCCGGATGGAAACACTTCAACCACGCGAAATGGTCCCAGACCACCTTGACTTTAACTACCTGGGAATAACCGCGAGATCTTGAAGTTCATAAAGCAGTACCCTGTCCCAGATTTGACAATTTCCTTCAATAATGTTTCTGATCGTGAAGCCTTTTCATTTTCTCTTTATACAACCTTGTGCTCTCGGAAACGCAAGTACCGAAACTCCTCTAAGCTCATGTAATTCTGTAATCTCGACGTGCCCGCAGCTTCTAAAGTTCTAAGTCAGTTGTCTTTCAATGCCACCATGCTTTATGTTGCCAGTTCTACAGTGTAGGTGACAAGCCTTCCAAACACCAACTATATTATGGTGACATAAATTGGTGTCTCTGAATGCTGTCCTGTAGGCCCATAGTGCATCATCCAGTTCCGTTGCCCAGTCAGTTCTTGTAGCATTTAAGGTTTTTTGCAAGTACGCTCTTGAATCTCTCTGTTGGACACCTCACTGTCCACTGGTCTGTGGGTTGGTACTGAGTAGCCACCTTGTGCGCACATCATATTTTAGCCAACAACTTCTCGAAGGCTCGGTTACCAGAATATATTGGTTCCCTCCATCCATGATATTGACGTGGTGTCCCAAAGCGGGTGAATATGTTCTTCTTTAGAAACCCGACTACCACCTTAGCATCATTGTTAGGTAATGCAGCAGCTTCCACCCCATTGGACACGTAATCTAAGCACAAGAATGTATTTATTGCATAGGAGCTAATGAAGGGATCCATTAAATCTATCCCCCAAACATCAAACACTTCCACTTCTGACTGGGTTTCATGCGCTCTCATGACGCCGGGAAATGTTCCGGAGCTTACATTCATTGCAGCTCTTGAACCATGGAGTGAGCATCCTTAAATAACCGTTGGCTCAGAAAATCCTGCCGTCTAGACCTAGCTGCCGTCCTGATGCCTCCAAAGTGACCGCCATACGCTGAAGCGTGACAAGCCTGCAAGACAGAAGATTGTTCGATCTCGGGGGACGCATCTTCCGGATCATGTTATCAAGGCATTATTCTAAACAAGTAGGGCCTCATCCCAGTAATACCATTGGTTTGCGAAAGAATCTTCTTCCTCTGACCGATGACAGGTCGTGGAGAACAATACACTGGCGAAAAAGGTAATTAGCATAATCGCATACAAAGGCGCTTCCTGAATGAAGTTGGTAACGAGCCAACACTGCTCATCTGAAAAGTTCCAGAATTTCTTCCACTATCTACTACATTCTCAGCTCCTCAAGTCGTGATAGGTGATCAGCGACTTGATTTTCAGTTGCCCTTACGGTCCGAATTTAAGATCGAAACTCTTGCAGTAGCAACACCAACGGAATCAGCGGTGGGCTTAGAGTCCTTTCTTTTTTTATCTAAGTTATCTAAGAGCATGCATGGTCAGAGTTATACGATTACCTTGGATCCTATTTGAGGTAGGACCGAAACTTGTCAAAAGGCAAATACCACTAGCCATCTCTTTCTCGTCACTAGTGTTAATTCAACTGGGCTCCACGCGAGTGTCCTCAACAGCATCAGTAAATGGGGTGCATCAGTTTGTCCTTCCGCTGGCCCAGCACTGCCCCCACCGCATAGTCCCTGGCATCACACATCAATTCAAACGGTTGCTCCCAGTCTGGGGCAACGATTATGGGTGCTGTGAACCAGCCTTTTGGCTTAACTCTCATAAGCCTACCCTGCATTCATCAGGAAACTAAAAGGGTGATCTTTCTCTAACAACTTACAAGAGAGGGTTTGGAATTTGGAGAAGTCTTTAATGAACCTCCGGTAGATCCGGCATGTCCAAGAAAGCTCCTTATGCTTTGACTGATGTTGGCGGTGGCAGCTGTTGCTATGACATCAACCTTGTCTATCAACCTCTATTCCTTGCTTGACACTCGGGTGTCCCAGACTATAACTTCTTGTACCATGAAATAATGGCTAAGCAACTTTTTCCCCAGTTCAGAACCAAAGTTAGTTCTAATGCATCGTTCAGCAACACAGCTCAAATTTACTTAGGCAGTTCCTCAAATGAATTCCCCACACTGGACGTCATCCATGAACAACCTCCATTAATATCTTCTACCATGTCAGTAAATATGGCCATCATGCACCTTTGGAATGTGGCGGGTGCATTGCATAGACCAAAGGGCATCCTCCTGATAGGATAAATTCCGTACGGGGCTGTGAAGTGAGGTCGTTTCTCATATCCTCAGGGCAATGGAGATCTGATGTACCGTGGTACCATCAAGAAGCAAAAGTGTGACCTCACCTGCCATCTATCAGCATTTGATCAAGAAATGGAAAGTGGGAAGTGGTCTTTTCTGGTGGCCAGATTCGCTTTTCTATAATCCATGCAGATTCTCCAGCCTGTGACTTCTGGTTGATATAAGTTCATTGTTGTGCATTCTTACCACGTATGCACCCTTTTTAGGCACCTTGAACTGGTGCTACCAGCTCTACTGTCAGAAATTGGAAAATGATTCCGCATATCCAACTCATTTTTAATCACTTTTCTTTCTTCACCACTTCTTCATGTTTGGATTTAGCCGTCGCTGATGTTCCCTGGAAGTTTGTGCCCTTTCCAAGCAGAATTATGTGTGCATCGCAGTAGGCGGGCTGGATCCCTTGATATCTGCCAGGTCCACCCGAATGCAGTTTCTTAGCACTCCCTTAGTCCTGTAAAAAGCTGTTGAACCTGCACATCTAACAAACAAGATGAGATAATAACCGGTAATGTGGAGTCAGGGCCAAAAATTCATTTACCTAGATGGGAATGGAAAGGCTTTATGTCCAGCTTAGGGGGTTCTTCGATTTGATGGTTTATGCTGGGGGGTCTCTCTCTTTCTAATGGCAAGAGCTCAACTCCAGATTTCTCTCCCCGAACCCTTTACCTTCTAGTGCCAACAACCATTCCCCCAAAATCCTCCACAATTCATCTTCATTCAAGTTTGTCAAGCATGCAGCAAGGGGTGTCCTCGAATTGTCAAAGGCCCTCTCATCACCTCTACAATTACATCTACTGCATCAACAAGTGAACAATTTGCAAATGTCACTTGGTCGCCTCACGATCTTCTGCACATTGAATATAATCTCTTCATCATTGAGCCTCATCTTTAAGCTCCCCGTCTCGCAATCAATTAAAGCTCTTCCCGTGGCAACCGAAAGGTCATTAGAATTATGGAATTTCTTCATCCACTTTGCAATCCAAGATTACAAAATCTGGCAGGAACACGAATTTCCCACCTGAATAAGCACATCATCAGAGAATCCCAAATGGACGCTTAACAGTCCTGTCAGCCAGCTGAATAAAATAGAAGTAAGAGTCGAGCTCTGCCAATCCTAACCTCTTTAAATACCAGGGATGAGATTGATGTGGCCCCAAAATCACAAAGAGCCTTGGCAAAATGCGTAGTTTCCCAAATGGTGCATGGAATTGTGTAAAACTACATCAGATAGCTTTCAGCAACGGGTCTAGATACCACGCGCCTACATGTCTGAGTGAGAGTCACAGTCGATAAGTCTTGAAAGTCAAAACTTCCGGAAGACATCAAGTTCCTTCATCATTTTAAGCATATCCTGGCATCTCCTTTTAGAGCTTCAATCAGTGGAATGTTTATCTGAATGTGTATTGAAGCATTTCTTAGAAACTTTTTTGTACTGCTCCTCCTTCTTGAATGCTCCAACCTTTGCGGGAATGGTGCAGGATGTCTTTTCTTCCCAATCACTTGGGATCTCTCCTTCTCCGCTACTGTCTCAACTATTGGTTCTGCTGCTGTCTCACTGACTGGTTCAATTACTGTCTCAGTCTCTTGTTGCATATTCTTTTCTTCAGGAGCAAGCTGAACTGTTATTTCTGTCAATCTCGTAGAGTCATCCAGTTCAATGGGTACTGGAATTAGTGTCTCAGCCTGTATGTTTTCTTGAGCTCTCTCTTGCTCAACATCTAGATCCCTGCCATTTCGTAGACTCACCGCCATCAGCTGCTTTAGGCCTTGATCTTTTGGATTGATTTGGGTATCTGCAGGTAGTGTCCCTTGAGGACGATTGTTAAGTGACATTGAAATCTGGCCCACTTGTACCTCAATATTCTTGATAGCTGCATCATGTGCATCCACCCTTTCATTTATTTTAGCATTGGACCCAATAACCTGCTGCATCATTGCTTCTAGCCTTGCAAACCCATCTTCCTGTCTTCCACCCTGCTGTTGCTGAGGTGGGTGGTACCCTTGCTGCTGATTGTTGTACCCTTGAGGTCTAGGATACTGTGCCATGTTGTTGGGGGGTCTCATGCCTCCCATATTTCCAGCATTATACTGTGGCTGCGGTGGCCTGTACTGCTGCTGAGTCTGCTGACCCCAGTTCTGATTACCTTGCCTCTGACCCCCATAGTTAGCCACATAGTTCATATCTTCAGGGTGTTGGTGATGATGATCATGCTCTGCATTCCATGGATTACCAATTGGCTGGCTAATGCAAGAGGTGCACAAGCCTCCGTTGGTAGTGTCTACTATGTGAACCTGTTGCTTCTACCCTGATTCCTCCACCTTTTTGGTGAGAATGCTCATTTGCGTCAAAAGAGTCGCCATGTTTTCAGCCATTGTATTGGAAGGATCAAGAGGCACTGAGTGCACCACTGGAGTGATAGGTGCATTTCTAGAAGTCCAACCCGAATTCTGCGCCATCTTGTCGAGCAAATTCTGACCTTCTCTCCAAGTCTTGCTCAAGAATGCCCCACCAGCCGAGGCATCTACTATATTCTTCAAGCTGTCTGACAATCCCATGTAAAACCGTTGTCCCAACATCTGCTCTGGAACACCATGGTGGGGACACATAACCAACATTCCTTTAAACCTGCCCCATGTCTCGTGTAGTGTCTCCATTGGTTTCTGTTTGAAACTCACAATTTCATCAATCTGTTGAGCGGTCTTGTTGGGAGGATGGAACTTGTTGTGAAATTGCTTGACCAACTCATCCCAAGTTGCTATAGAGTTTATGGGAAGCGAGTTTACCCAAACCTGAGCAGCTCCTGTTAGCGAGAATGGAAACAATAATAATCTGATTGCTTCTGGAGTCACGTTCGGTTGCCTTTGAGTTTTGCAAATAGACAGGAAGTTCTTTAAGTGCTGCTGAGGGTCTTCTGTTTGTGTCCCAGAAAAAAGTCCCTTGTTCTGCAACAAGTGTAGCATGTTGTTTGTGATCTGGAAAGATTCAGCTTGTATCGCGGGCACAATAATGGCAGTGGCCAGATTGTCAGCTGTGGGTTGTGCCCAGTCATAAAGTGCACCTTCAGGCACAGGAGGTGCCATTTGATCATTTCTGACGTTCCCGTTGGGGTCGTTTATGTCTCCCATGTCAATTTCGAGTTGGTGTGTTTGTTGTGATTGTTGAAGTCTTTTGTTTGCACGATTCAATGCCCGGAATGTCTTCTCGGGTTCTGTGAGTCCTTCAAGTAATTCTCCAGTCCTCGTAGAATTTCTAGGCATGCACCTGTGTACCCAGATCAACAACCCTCAAAATTTTCAATGAAAGAGTTGGTAGAGAGGAAACTGACTACAATAAGAATCTTTATATTTCTGTCAATGGCAATTGATAATTCCGTTAACTCCCCGGCAACGGCGCCAAAATTTGATCACGCCCAACTATGCCTTATAAAAAGGACAATGCGGTCGCTGCAAATATAATCCGGTTTACAAGTCCGGAGTCGATATCCCACAAAGAGTTAACCTATCAGTTGCAACCTTCAGACCCACCAGGTCTTTCGAATCAGCTTCCCAAATATTTAAATTCTCAATTGAGTGTTCTTTACTAACTAACTTTCAAGTAACTACAATGCTATAACTAATAAAAAGGGTTGTAAACAATTATGAGAAAAAGCTAAGGCAATGATTTCCCCTATTGATGGAATCCCTTCTGTTTATGCTCATACAAATTTACCCACACACCTCTATCAATCATGAACACTAATCTTACCGCAAATCTCTCCCGAGTAATCACAGTAATCTACTATTGCACTCTCCCGAGATACACTAGCTTGCTTTATTTAGCACAATTCACTTTAGATTGCACCCAAGGCTTCGTTATTCCTAATCCCGCCTTTAAACCCGCAATTATAGATTCCTCTAATAATCTAGGAGTGGTGTTGTTCAACAAAACCCTAAATATGCACTCTTTTCCAAGTTATGCACACTAAATAGGCACAGCTAATTGAGGATCCTGTCAATTAACTACAACGAACACGAAGTTGAACAAATAAAGATTAAACTAGCAATTTGTATTCACATAAACAAGAAGTTCATCACCCAATAGGTTCCATCAAAGCCTTAGACAAGAAATTTAGCTACTCATAATTATGGGAGAATAAACTAAACTTGAATTCATCATAAAATCAAAAGAAAAGAAGAAAGATGTTTAGAGTACTTTCTCACAATTGTTCTCCTTGCTAAGAAACCTAAAAAATCAATACATGCCTCTCTTGGGCGAAGTCTAGTGTTTAAAATAGGGTTTAGGTCTAAAAATCCCGTGTTTTACACTTTGGTCCCCGAAGTTTCTGTGTCCACCGCGGTTCTACCGCGATCGCGGTAGAACCGCGGTAAAATACCCTCGCGGATCTTCAATTATTCAGAGACTACCTTCCACCGCGGTTTCACCGCGGTCGCGGTGGAACCGCGGTGGACCCTATACCCGGGCAATTTGGCCTGTTTTGAATGGGTCACTTGGGAAATGCAACAATTAGCCTTTTTTTTTATCAATAGTTGACTCCAAACTGCTCCTTAGCCTTCCTTACACCTATATCACCTGCAAATCATGAAAAGTACCAATAAGAGCATTTTGTTGTCATTTTTCCACATTAAAGTTCACAAGAAGGTGGTTATTCGGTGCGTGATTATAGTCAAATTCACCTATTATCAAAACCCTAATAGTACAAATGCAAAGAATATCCACTATATAGAATATTCTCTGTAATATCATATCTTGAAAACTAGCCGTTACAGCTCTGTCAATGGTACTCGACCTCGGCCTCGACCCATGTTGACACCTCGACTACGACTCTTGTTGACTTTTCGACCACAGACTTCGCTGCTCCTTGGGCCATTTCGACAAACGACGACTTGGGAACTCTTGTACTATCTTGGCTCTAATATTCTAAAGTCAGATTTTGACCCATACAATATCAAGTGATATAATTTTTTGAGTGTTTCATGATATATTAATAATTTTGCACATTATTCAAAGATTAAATTATAATCTTGCTAATCTAAATATGTGTTTGTCATTAATATTATTAATTATAATTTGACAATCATTACATAATATTTGTCTTAACATAAAATTCAAAATAAAATGGGAAAGTAGAATGCTAACGAAAATTTAATACGGTAAAAATTGAAGCTTGTGCAAATTTTATGGCTAAAACAAGCATTAAAATATCAAAAAGCTCTTAGAGCATATGACACGTTCTTTATACTAGACTTACTTAACCAAGAAAAGAAAAGTATATTTTATCCTAAAAAATTGAAAAAGAATTCAATGATTTGATTGGAATTCAAATATATTTAAGCAATAATTTGGGTTAAAAATATTTAAGCAAGTCTCATCATAAACTTAGATCTTATTGTCGTCATAAATTATTTATAATAAAATTAATTTATAGTGGTTCAAGATAAAGATAAATCTCAATGAAAGTAATCAGTAGTTTAATCTCTGACTCCTTAAATTGTGGTTTAACATGAAGACTTGGAGAAGGAGATAAAAAAAAAATGATAAGAAGGGAATAAAAATAGAATAAAACCAAAAAAAAAAAAACTACGAAGTACAAACCAATTAAGTGGTATTATATTAATGTGTGTCTATGGGGTCTCGACCGGAGGCACCAATGCCAAAATTTGAGCATGGGTGCCATTAATCTATATGATTAAACTATTACAAATTTATAGAGGAAATTTGCCTTTGCTTGGCAAGAGGATGGGTGCATGTGCCTTTAATTGTGACAAGAGTTTAACTTCTAATCTTTATTGTAAAAGAAACTTTTACATTATCAGATAATAATCTAAATAATACTTACAGGTAGCTATTCCAAAAAAGTGAAAATAATAATTTGTAAAATAAGATAAGTTACATAATAATGTCAAAGTTCTTTGTACTATATAAGGGTAGCAAGTGGGCCGGTTCGGGACCGGGATTGGCCCAGGACCGCGGTTCAAACAGGCCAAATGGGCTAAGTAGCCCAGGACCGGTAGGACCGGCAAAGGTGAGCCTGGGCCGGTATCGTGGGCCGGTTCTTGGCTTTGGAACCGTTAGGACCAGGACCGTTTGGCCCGCCAAGAGACCGCCAACGCTAATTCTTTTTTTTAAAAAGTAGTCGTTTGGGAAATTTTAAAAACTGTTGTTGGCTATTTAGAAAATAGCCATTAACCCTCCCCCCCCTCCCCCCCAAACTGTCACGATCCAAAATCTAACCATGGTCGTGATGGCGCCTATCGTGTTACAAGGCAAGCCTACTTCCCAAAATATTACTATTAAGCCGATTATAAGAAATTAATAAAATATTTCAACATTTAAATTTTTCATAAACTAAATCAACTCTAAATATAATATAGAAAAATACAGAAACGAGCCCCAAACATCGGGGTGTCACTAAATCATAAGCGTCTAAACTATAACTAAGATATATAAACTATCTAACTGTCCAAAAGAAGAAATGACAAGAGTAGTAACAAGGTCCTGCGGACACTAGCAGCTACCTTGCAATCTCCACAGATAGCCAACTTGAACTCAACGATCGCCGCGCTCTAACTCACCTGGATCTGCACATAAAGTGCAGGGTGTAGTATGAGTACAACCGACTCAGTAGTAACAGAAAGAACTAAGGAACTGAGCAGTAGTGACGAGCTAAGTAAAACAGTCCAATTATTTATTTTCACAATTTAAAAATAAACAGAAATAAACAGGTAAATTCCATAACTCAGTAAATACCACAAAGAAATTTAACAGATAAATGCAGCAACAACACAAATAAATACAACCTCAGAGACTGGTCACTCCATCACTCATTACTCGCACTCAGCACTCAACACACTCAAAGCACTCAATACTCTGCGCTCACTGGGGGTGTGTACAGACTTTGGAGGGGCTCCCAAAGCCCAAGCGCTAAGCACGGACAGCTCATGTGCCATAATATCAATACCTGGATCCGCACGGTCAGCTCACGTGCTACGCAGACAGCTCACGCGCTATGGTATCAATATTGGACCCGCACGGTCAGCTCACGTGCTATGTGGACAGCTCACGCGCTATGGTATTAATATCCTCACAACCAGGTCCTTGTACTCACTCAGTCATGTACCTCTCCAGCCTCACAATGCACCACTAATAAGGGGACACAACCCACATTAAGTATTACAACATATCAGCAAAATAATAGAGACTGAGGTAAACATGTACAATAATTTCTATGACTGAGTACAAACAACGTGAGCATAAATGAAGCCTAAACGTTATCTCTAACGTGAAGGCAGACAAGTTCACCAACAAGTAAATGCATAAACACAGATAATGGTTATTAGGCCTCACAGCCTCACGGGACGGACCAAGTCTCAATCCCTCGAGGTATATACCCACACGCCCGTCACCTAGCGTGGGTATCACCTCCAAACAATCACATGATATCAAATTCTCCGGGTTTATACCCTCAAGGCCAGAGTTAAAACTGTTACTTACCTCAACAGCGTAAAATCCTACTTCGGGATGTCCTCGTCCCTCGACTCGATCTCCAAAAGCTCCGAATCTAACCATAATCAGAATAATATTATCAACATGGCTAGAGAATCAAATTCCACAATAAAACTACAAAAATATGTCAAAAATCCGAAACCGACCAAAACCCAGCCCCGGGCCCACGTCTCGAAATCAGTCAACAATGGCAGAATCAAAACCTAGTCCTCTCCCGAGTCTAACCATATAAAATTTATCAAAATCGGACTCCGTTTGGTCCCTCAAATCCCTACCTAAAACTCTCCAAAACTCAAGCCCTAACTCATTCAATTTCACTTTCAAAATCATCAATCAAATCCCAAAAATGAAGATGGATTCATGAAATATAACCAAAACCGAGTAGAGAACACTTACCCCAATTCCTATGGTGAAAAATCTCCTCCAAAATCGCTCAAATCCGAGCTCCCCAACTCAAAATATGACCGAATTAACAAACCCTTATTTTATATATTTTTTTGTCAGCTATTCTACCTCGTTTCTCGTTTCAAACAATCCCGAAACTCACTTTTTATGCCTTCAATGGATTCCTAGTAAAATTCTTGTCAAGTTAGGCTTTTGAATCACTCAATTTGACCTTATAATGAATGAGATATGTTGGTTTCAATATTCGCAAAAAGTGCAGATTTTTAAATATGCCGTCACTGGTAATTTCGTAATTAATCTGAAAAATCTGGCAACCTAATTCTTTGTAATATGACCATAAAATCCTCATACGTTGTCCAAATTCGACGATTCTTTTTGCGACGGGTCCGTAATTACGATACGGATCTAATGCTTCAATCAAAAAAGAAATCGGAGCTCATTTGTTCAATATGATATCATTTGTGCTTGAAGAAACGACGTCGAAACATAAGAAAAACGAGCGCAACACAACCCAAATCTATCCGGAACTCACCCGAGGCCCTCGAGACCTCAACCAATAATTCCAACAAGTCATATATCACTACTCGAACTTAGTTGAACCTCCGGAACACCCAAAACAACACCAAATCAACCTCGAATTCAAGCCTAAGAACTTCTAAACTTCCAACTTTCGCCAATTCAAGCCTAATTCTACCACGGACCTCCAAATTACATTCTGGACACATTCCTAAGTTTAAAATCAGCCAACGTAGCTAATCGAATCATAAAAATCCAAATCCGAATTCATTTACTCATAAGTCAACTTCCGGTTGACTTTTCTAACTTAGCTTTCTAACTAAGTGTTCATTTCACTCCAAAACTACTCCGAACCCAAACCTACCAACTCGATACAACTCAACACAGTTGGACAACACATAAATAAGCATAGATGGGCGAAATGAGGCTATAACTCTCAGAACGAACGACCGGGTCGTTACACCAACTTTGTTTTAAACTTTTTATAATTACACTTTTTCCCTATTTTCAACTATAAATACCCCCTCATTCTTTCATTTTTCTTACAAAATCAATATCAATATATCACAATATTTCTCTAATTTTCTTCTATACTTGCTAGTTGCTATTATTGCTTACTTTATTCCAAAAATAGTAAAAAAAATATTGAGGTTGTTACAATTTGTGAAAAAACTGTGAAGTTGGTGAATTGAAGTCTTCAAGTCTTTAACGATAATCAATTTTCAACAAGTTGTTCGTCAATTCGGTAAACTCGTTTCAACTCTTAAGTTTTAATATTATAATTTTGTTTGTTTTATTTATTTGCTATTACTTGATTAATTAAGATGGCTTCCTTAAAAAAAACTTGGTAAAAATAAGGGAAAATCTAAGAGTGGCGAATCTAGTGGTCATGATGTTCCTCCTCCCCTGCCCCCGGCTCCCCGAACAAAACACATATCCGTCCTACACCTGCTATTCTTGATAGCGATAATAATTTATTACAAATTACCGGAGTCAATTTTGCCATTATATTGCAGCCGGTGAACAATTAGACCATGAATTAATGATTGCTCTTTATTCTAATAATTATAATACTATTGATGAAAATGATGATGAGAAAATTGATCTTGATGAAACTCAGCTAGATGATGATACACACACTAGTCCTGCTCTTGATGTTAACCCAACTAGTGATAACCCTGCTAATCCAAATGATGACCCATCTGATACTCCTGTTTTACTTCCCCTACTTTTTCTAGACAACCTACCAAATGGACGGAAACATCTCCTGTTTGGCCATTTTTTACTCAACTAGTTCCAGAAAATAAGGCTAAGTGTAAGACTTGTGGCACGGAGTTAACTTTTAGATATTTTGGATCGCGGGAAGGAGGGGGGAGGGGGAGGGAGGGGGAACTTTGTCTAGACATATTAAAAACACCCTCAAGATAGAGTCAGGTATCTTCGTCTGAAAGCTTTGGCCAAGGGGAAAAGTGTACCTACTCCTAATCAGGCTGACCCTAATACCAGTTCAAATCAATTTCAACCGGGAATTAACACTATTACCGGTGGTATTTTATATTATGATCCAAAAAAAGATCAGAAAGAATTGGCCAAAATGGTAACTGTTATGTGGTTACCCTATAGTTTTCCTTCTAACCCTTCGTTTGTGCATTACATCAGAATTTTTTTTAATCCTACTTATAAAGGTTTTTCTCGCACAACCATAAAGAGCGATATTTGTAAATATAAGTATGAATATGAATAATATTTGCGCTATTTATTTACTCGTATAAATTATCGTGTTGCTATTACAACTAATATTGGTAGAAGTGGCGACGACTGTGATTACCTTACTGTTACCAGTCATTGAATTGATGAGGATTGGATAGTGCAAAAGCGCATAATTGCTTATAGAATAATTAATTCACGTCACACAGGATAATTTATTGCTAACACAGTTACGAATATTTGTAAATATTTTTTGCATTAGTGATAAAATAATGTGGGTTTCAATGGATAATGCTACTAATAACACAAATTATATAGACTTGCTTACCACTACGCAAAATCCTGCATTTAATAATATTTTTCATGTTAGATGTATTTGTCATATTTACCATTTAATTATGGGTGATGATATGAGAATTTTAAATATTAAAATCGAAAGGTTAAAATGGCTCTTAACTGGCTTTTTTTATTCAAAACGTAGAAGTAGACTTAGAGAATATTTTAAAAGATGCGATGAATGTGGCCTAAGAGAAAGAAAGGTTCCTAAACCTTATCCAACTAGATGGAATTACATGTATGAAAGTTTGGTTGTTGCATATGAATATAGAAATCTCATAAACTCAACATTTAATGCACATGTAAATGATGATGATGAGCACCTTACGAATGGCGATTGGTCTAATGTTAAAATGCTTGTTGATTTCTTAGAAAAATTTCATATTTCTACAGATGAATTTTTTGGGTAATATTATCCTACTATTTCTAACTGTATAGTTTATATTGCAGAACTTGCTAATTTGTTTTCATTTTTCAAAGGGCAGGGAAATTTATAAACTTGCTACTGACTATGAGAAAAAAGTTTAAAAAATATTTTTTTCCTATTCCCCCTATTTATGGTGTTGCTGCTTTGTTAAATCCTTGTATGAAATCAGGAGGTCCTCAATTTTGGTATTTGTTTATAATGGTTTTGCACTTGAAAATGATGAGTTGTCTCAACTTCCGGAAGCAATATAAAAAGGACAACGGCGCCAAAATTTGATCACGCCCAACTATGCCTTATAAAAAGGACTAAGCGGCGTTGCAAATATAAACCAGTTTACAAGTCCGGAGTCGAATCCCACAGAGAACTAAGGCTTAGCTACAGTTGTTCAATATCACTAAGAAACACAAGTCCAAATAATTTTCTAATTATAAAGATTATAATATTTATTTTTATCTATTAACTAACAAATACTAGAAAGCAGTAAAACTATCAATTAACAAGGATAAGGATTGGAGACAAGATTAAGGAGGTCAAGAGTTATGATTTCCCCTATTGTCGGAATCCTTTCCGCTACGTTTTCTATAAATTTGCCTAAGTCTTCTCTATCGATCATGAGCGCTCTGAGTATTGTAATTCTCTCCGGAGTAACTACCACAATTCACTAGACATATTCTCTCGAATTATGCTAGTTGGCATTAAGTACGGCTCACTCGGATCGTACCAAGGTTTCGTTATCCCTAACCCCACCTTTAAACCCTCTGTATTGTTCCCTCATATATGTTAGGAGTGATGTTGTTCAACAACTACCTAAATATGCACTCTTTCCCGAGTAATACATACTAAATAGGCACAGTCGATTGAGAGCTCTTCAACCAAACACAATATAAACGTAGTTGACCAAATAGAGAAAAAGCTACAGCAAACCTATATTAACGTAACAGGAAAATTATCCTCCAATAGGTTCCATCAAAATCCTAGATAACAAATTAGCTATTCATAATAGTATGCAAAAATGCAATACTAGAATTCATAACCTACAATGGAAAATAGGAAGAAGGAAGTGAAAAACTCGTAGAAGAATTCTCCGCCTTGCTCCTAGTATGTTCTTGTCTCCTTAGGTCTAATCCCCTCTCAAATCTGTCCAATCTCCGTCAAAAGTGGCATTTTTAGGTCTATTTATATGTGTAGGAAAAAACCTAAATATGTAGGCCAAGTCCTAGTCAAACTAGGAGACAAAATAAGCCTTCAAAGCTCGGAATGTGCGCGCCCCAGACCTGGCCTCACGAGTTCTACCGCCAGCTTGAGCTCGCCCTAGGCCTGGCGTCGCCAGCTCCAACGCGAGCTAAAGGCCTGGCGTCGCCAGGTATAAAGCCTGCTATAGGCCTGGCTTCGCCAGCTTTCTCCTTTTCACTGTTCTCGAGCACGCTTTTAATGTTTAGGTATCCCTTTTGCTCTACTTTCATCTCCAATTCACCTACACATAAAATATTATCATTAAAGCATATAAATTGCAAGGCAAATAATGTACGAAACTATGAAATTATAGCAACACATCAATACCCCACACTTAAACATTGCTCGTCCTCGAGCAATCAAACTACACTTATAGACACAACCTTTTTTATGCAATTCCCTTAACTCATTACACCAAGAATGTTTAAAATAGTCTAAGCACCAAGGTGTAACATCTTCACCTCAAGATTTGACTCGCAAGTACCATGCGTTATTCATAACTCACTCACTTACTCTAACATGGAGGTCAATGACATTACCTTTCCTTCATGAATCACGTGCCCTCACACAACAAAAGAGAGTAGTTCCACAAAATAAAATTAAGAACAATTAGGAACTCAAGATAGAAAGAATTCACTCAGTCTCAGAAATAACACTCATATGGTACAAAAGATGCACCATAGGCTTGCCCATAGTGTACTACTCTACTAATCGAGCTCATTCAGTCTAGGATCAAGTAGGACTTTATTTGGTTGTAATGTAGGTTGCGGGTCGGATAGGATGCATTTAGATATAAAAGTGACTACACCTCCCTAAGCACTTTAATACATATACTTTAACATTCAAGTCCATACTTATGTCAAACCAAAACTCCCCTTCACATCAATATATATTACCCCATACTTCTTTAAGCACAATTACATCAAAAGCCACCACCATCAAGAATTATTTTTCATACAATACAGCTATATTTTTTTTCTTTCTCTTCAGGTGGCTTTTATTGACATTTCTTTTTTCAAAATAGTGCATATTTCTCCTTATTTCAATTGTTCCACTCAAAAACTAACCACAACCCCACACTTTAACTTTTTCATAATTAATCACAATTCAAGTGCTCATGAGAGGTGACAAGGTTCAAATATATGATCGATTCAAACAAAGGGGTACGACTTGTAATGTGATTGCCAAAGAAATAAGATTACAGGCTCAAAGGGGTTAACTACGTTACATAACAATTAGGCGGGTAAAATACACATATCTGGCTCAACAAAGAAATGCCTATGTCACTTCCAAGCCTGAACAAAACTACTATTTCTCTTTGCACACACACGGAGCAAGTTCTAGGCATCTAATGCAATGCACAGAATAACACCCAAACCTCACACACACATGGCACATAACTCACTCAGAATTGGATTCATCAAGACACTCTAGTCAAAGCAGTAAAGCAAATTTTAAAATCTACGATTTAAGGTACTTATACAAGAGTAAAAAATTGAGCCTAAGCGTCACAACCAGAGGACTCACTATTCTCAAGGAATAACAAAGTCAAGAGATATTGCTTCAATTCAATTCATCTCACACTGGCTCCTACTCCTAGAAAAATAAAACTAACTACACCCGGTTCAAACAAAACCCTTGGAAAAGAACCGAGGCACAAAGAAAAACCAAGGGGGGAATTATTACACTACCTATCTTTTTTAAGACTTAAATCCCTCAAGAAAATTGTCTAATAGATCCATCGTCGGAAAAAGTCCAATCTTTTTTAAAAAAAAACATTATTCAATTAAACTAACACAGCTAAAGTAGCATAGAAAGTCACTCAGACAATCTCCTCACCCCACGCTTAAAATTGTGCATTGTCCTCAATGCACACCATAACTAATAAGAGGGTAAAAGAAACTCCCTGGTAGGCCAAAGGCCGAAGCACTAGCAGCTCATGGGGTACTCAGACTTCTCCAGGCTTAGTCCTCCGTGCGGGTACCTCACACTTAGTTCCAACCATCTGGTTTATTGTTGCATCCTTCCAATAGCTTTACTTTCCATGCTCCAAGAAAATGAAAAATCGACACTACTAAAATAATAAAATTTTAAAAAATAAAATAAAGCAGTAAAGCTGAGTTGCCTCCCAACAAGCGCTTGATTTTACGTCGCGGCACGACGTGAGTCACTTTCTGCCTCCACTTTGAACTTATGAATTGGACCCCAAGTTTTGATCCTGCTCTATGATCATGCTCCTGGGGTGGTGGAACAAATCTGCCTGGCCCAATAAAACAATGTAGTATTATGCGCTTCTTGGCCTTTAGATGATGTGTGTAATCCCGACTTTCTGGCAAGAAGAATTCCAGATAGGCATCTTGTTCCTTATTCCTTGACTCCTCAAGTGGCTCGGATGGCTCTATTTCTGTATCATCATCTAAACACAATGTGGAAAAATGCTTGGAGTGTGGACCAATGCGCTCAACTACATGAACATTGGGACTGTCTACATCCTCAACACTAATGACACTAGAGTCAACTAAATATGTATCATCAATGTCCTTGGTTGACTCTAGTATCTCTTCTACAACATCGGCATCCTCAAATTCTAGTTGATTGGTTTGGTCATATTCTACTCTCAACTCCTCCATTATAATGGCAATTTCTGCAGCCAATTCATGCTAATCTTGGCTACTATCCACAACGTAAACTTGTTGCGCCTTACAAGGTTCAGTTAGTTTATTCGCTTGAGCCTCCAAGTTGTGAATAGTTGCCTCTTGCATTTGTATATGCAGTGGTTTCTTATCATATAGTTCCATGAAACACTTTAACATATCCTTGGTCGGCTTTAACATATCTTTGATCTCCTTCAGGTCAGCTTCCCTGGGTTCTTTGTTCCTATTAACTTCACCAGAAAAAGTAAAATCATCATAGTAAGGGGTTGGGGGAAGATAAGAAATATAAGCACAACCATGAAAGTGATCATCTTGACCACCACACATATCATACACATCTCACACATAAGATTGAGTTGGTGCACATAACTCGCTCTCGAGAATATTTTGATAATTTTTCCATGGGAGGTTTCCTCCACTATATGCATAAGGAGGATCAAAAATAGAATTACCAACATCAAAACTCTCATATTTCAAGATGTCATGCCTCTCGGATCAAAAATAAAAAATTAAAAAAAATAAATAATCAAATACAAGAAAACAAAAATAAACGTTCAAACTTGCAACCTAAAAATATGTACACCTACAGCTACACCATTAGTTCCCCGGCAACGGCGCCAAAATTTGATCACGCCCAACTATGCTTTATAAAAAGGACTCAACGGTCGTTGCAAATATAATTCAATTTATAAGTCCGGAGTTGAATCCCACAGAAAACTAAGGCTTAGCTACACTTGTTCAATATCGTTAAGAAACACACGTCCAAACAATTTCCTAATTATAAAGATTATAATATTTGTTTTTATCTCTTAACTAACAAATACTAGAAAGCAGTAAAACTATCAATTAACAAGGATAAGGATTGGAAACAAGATTAAGAAGTTTAGAGTTATGATTTCCCCTATTGTCGGAATCCTTTCCGCTACATTTTCTATAAATTTGCCTAAGTCTTCTCTACCGATCATGAGCGCGCTGAATGTTGTAATTCTCTCCCGAGTAACTACCATAATTTACTAGACATATTCTCCCGAATTACGCTAGCTGACATGAAGTACGGCTCACTCGGATCGCACCAAGGTTTCGTTATCCTTAACCCACCTTTAAACCCTCCGTATTGATCCCTCATATACGTTAGAAGTGATGTTGTTCAACAACTACCTAAATATGCACTCTCTCCCGAGTAATACACACTAAATAGGCACAGTCGATTGAGAGCTCTTCAACCAACTACAATATAAACTTAGTCGAACAAATAGAGAAAAAGCTACAGCAAGTCTATATTAACGTAACAGGAAAATCATCCTCCAATAGGTTCCATCAAAACCCTAGATAACAAATTAGCTATTCACAATAGTATGAAAAAATGCAATACTAGAATTCATAACCTACAATGGAAAATAGGAAGAAGGAAGTGAAAAACTCGTAGAAGAATTTTCCGCCTTGCTCCTAGTGTGTTCTTGTCTTCTTAGGTCTAATCCCCTCAAATATGTCCAATCTTCGGCAAAAGTGGCGTTTTTAGGTCTATTTATATGTGTAGGAAAAAAATCTAAACGTGTAGGCCAATTCCTAGTCAAACCAGGAGACGAAATAAGCCTTCAAAGCTCGGAATGTGCGCGCCCCAGACCTTGCCTCGCGAGGTCTACCGCCAGCTTGAGCTCGCCCCAAGGCCTGGTGTCGCCAGCTCCAACGCGAGCTAAAAGCCTGGCGTCGCCAGGTGTAAAACCTGCTATAGGCCCGACTTCGCCAACTTTCTCCTTTTCACTGTTCTCGAGCAGCTTTCAACGTTTAATTATCGCTTTTGCTCTACTTTCATCTTCAATTCACCTACACATGAAATAGACTCCATTACGCGCAAATAAAGTGTAATTTATCATTAAATCATATAAATTGCAAGGCAAATAATGTATGAACTATGGAATTATAGCCACACATCAGTTGTCGCAACTTCCAAAAGCAATAGCCTTTATTAAAATAAATGCTCAAACTATTTATAATGCTTATCAAGTTGCATTAAATCATGCTAGATCAAATGTTCCAACTCCTTCTTCTTCTGATTATCAATCATCTAAAAGAACTGCGGGAGTAAGAGCACTTAGTGCTTGGGCGGGGTTTAGGGGTTCTCAAGGTTCTAGTAGTAATAATTTTTCACAACTAAATGAGCATGAAGTTTATTTGTCCTAGGGAATTGAGGATGTGAATCCCGACGGCTCCTTTAATCTTTTGCAATGGTGGAAGGACAAAGAAAAATACTTTCCGGTTCTTTCAAGGATGGCCCGAGACATTTTAACTATTCAAGCTTCAATAGTGGCATCGGAGAGCGCTTTCAGTCAAGCAAGACTTCAACTCGGCGATTATAGAGCATCTATGAGGGAGAGCTTGGAAAAATCAGTACTTTTCAGAGATTGGATCCGTTCGGAAAGAAGAAATTTTGGACTTGCTAAATCACAACCAGAGGAAGACAAAGCTTACGAAGAAATGCTGGCTGAACTTGTGGAGGATGCTGCTTCGCCCGACAATGGAAGCGGCGATGACCAAGCTACTTTTCCGCCACCACCAACGAAAATTCTTCCGGACCTTGAAGGATTTATGAAGTTTGTAAGAGATACTATATAACTTGTATGAACAAAAATTAGTATGTATTATGTAACTTGTATTTTGGCACATCTTGATTAGTTTCTTTTTCTTCTCAATGGTGGTATTAGCACATTGTTGTGCTCATTCCATAGGGGGAGGAAGACTAAGAAAGATATTGTCAGATTTTTTTAATGCCATAATAAAATTACAAGGCATTGCTTTGAATATCTCTTTACAATATTTTTATCTTTATATTTGAATTAAAAAAATTAGATCACAACTCTATGATAAAATTTACAAGGCATTGCCTTAGATATTTTTTTAACATCTTTTTGTCTCTAATTTCTATTTAATTTTTTTTAAAAAAATGTTTAGTCGTTGGGCCCACTTAGCCTGCGGGCCCAGCCCGTTTAGCCCGGGACCATGAGTTCGTGGGTCCGGTCCCCGGCCGGTTCCTACAAAAAGACCGTTTAGCCCGGTATCGTTAGGACCATTTATTTAGGGACCGGGACCGAAATCGGCCCGAGACGGTTTGGACCGGCTTACTTGGCCCGTTTAGGAACCGGACCGGCCCACATGCCACCCCTAGTACTATATCAATATCTATACAACCTTATAGGAGTGTGTTAGAAATGAGCGAAACTCAATTTAGAAAGCCCAAATGCCCAACTCAAGTAACAACATCCAATTAGCATTTGGGGAAGTGTCGTTACGTCCCGTCTCTTCCTGTCCTCGATCATAACGTACGAATTTGTGTTTTCAACTGATACAGATTGATCTCTCTTTGCATCTTTTGTTTTTCCTCTTTTGCCCCAAGAACTAGAACGTACATTAACACGAGAAAAGCTAAAGCATATATCTACTTATATGTTAGTAATCTGTTAAAGTAATTATTTACTCTTTTATGTTATTACTCCATATGAAGGGAAGCCTTGGAGCAACGATATAGTTATTTTTGTACACGGGTTCGAATCGTGAAATCAGTTACAAGCCTATAAATATTTGTATTAGGGTAGACTGTCTACATCACATGCCTTGTGATGTAGGATGCGGCTCTTCCCCGAACCCTGCATGAATATGGGATACTTTATGGACTGGACCGCCCCTTTTATGTTATTACTCCGTATATCCTTTATAAATTAGGGTCTTTTTCGAATCATATCTGATTATTCTATAAACACATAAGGTTCTCCATAGTTAAGCATTCCAAGAACTTCACATTTTAACATCATCAACCAATAAAAAAAAGTTGCTCTAACCAGGAGGATATCTTCCAAGGCATCGCAGTAGGCCAAGTTATGGAGTTTTAAATACCTGATGATTAAACCAAAGAATAAATATGTCACTTGGTTTATATTTTGGTTATTGAGTTATAAGAAATTTGTGATAGCAGACGTTAAAATCAATTCTAGTCCAAGAACAAGTTATAAAGGAAAAAAAAACACAAAGAAAATTAGACACTAATAGACATTCGGCTAAAACCGACCGCGGTCGACTAACCGACTTCGGTCGGTCAAAACACGGACTCAAAACCGATCGAAGTCAGTTGGTTTTTCAAAATATCTTTCTTTAAATTTTTTTTTTTTTACGAAACCGACCAACTTTGGTTGATTATTTTTGGAGCAAAAATGGGGGAAACTATTTTTGCGTCCCGCGAAATTTATTTTTCAAGGAACCGACCAACTTTGGTCAGTTTTTCATTTAAAATAAATTAAAATTAATTTTGACGGGTCATTTTAAAAAACTGACCGATTTCGGTCGGTAATTTTATTTTTTAATAAAACCGACAGACATCGGACGGTTATTTTCATTAAAATGCACTCTTAAATGAAATAAAAGACACTCTTAAAATAAAATGCACCAATGATCTAGTGATAGAATAGTATCCTGCCACAGTACAGACCCCGCTTCAATTCTCAGATGCTATATTTTTTAATTACATAATTAAAAATACCGACCGATTTTGGTCAATTTTTTCGACAATTTTTTCTTTTTTGGAATTTAATTGACCGACCCAAATCAGTCGGACAATACCGACAGAAGCCGGTCATTTGGCTCTACCAATTATACGATTACCGACCGCTACGAATCGATCGATTTTCAATCGTTTTTTGTCAATTACTGATCAATTTCGATCGATTTTTCCCTTTTTTGTTAGAAGTGAGATAATGTTTAATGGGATAGTTATATTTGCATGAAGAAACAACATTAGTGAGATTAGGTAGTAGTCAGGGACGACGGATCTAACTTTAAGCTTATAATTCATTACTTTTAATACGGAACATAAATTTATATATAAAAATTCACTAATATAAACTCATATTTAAGTGGTTCTAAAGGATTGCCAATAAATGTGGGATGTAGCAAGTGAATCTTTGACCAAAGCAAACAAAAATCTTCTGTTTTTTCCTTAGAATAGTATGCATGCCAACCAAGATTCCAATCATAGACAACGCCGAAATGGCTGACGAAGTATAAAGTAACTATATATGTACTCTATTGAGTATTGAATATTGCTACTTGCTAGTGAGTTCCAAAACAATGGGGAACATGATAAAATTTTAGAGGTGACCTGAATAAGAAAAAGAGTAAAACTAGCTAAAACACTATGAATTTCGTAGCAATAAGTGTTACTCCTTAAATCACGGACCGCATAAAATTTATAGCTAACTTTTATTTGCCTTATATTTCGCTATAAATGCTACGGAAGAAAAAAAAAATGTAACTAAATTGTTTAGTCGCGGAAGTTTTCATGTTTAGAAATATTGTATTTTCTTTTAAATGTTTAACCTTAAGTATTGGTGATACTTAAATCCTAATAAAATTTAAAATTCCCATTAAAATGATAAAAGATTATGTCTCTTTTCACCCTATTTTTGTTAATATAACATAGAAAATCTTGCCACATGACTGTTGTGTGAAACTTTGTAAAATTTGCTTGTGTACTTTATGACTACTCTTTTGTTTTATTCAAGCATTGGCCAACTTTATTCATCATTCATCACTAAAAGTTTAGGCTTTTCTACTCTTTGTAATTAAGATTCTGGCCTTTTATGTATTGCTATTGCTTCCTTTCTTGATAAACCTGTTGAAGAAAGATAAGAAAACTAAGAAACTAGAATCATTTTTATCCTGAGCTCCTGCATATGAACAGAAGGTGGAGTAAAGCATTACCACTAGCTAGATCACCATTTTTTAGTTTAATTATTTGAGGAAAATCACCTGCATGTGCGTCCTCTTTCTGAATGTTGTTCCTTATTTATCAATTTCCTATCCTATACATGAATAAGAAAAGGAAATTTTACCTCCAAAGCTTTACAACCTATTTATTATACATAAAACCCTTTTAAATTATTATTTTTTATAGCTGCCTTTTAGATTTTATAGCAAAATATGTATTTATGGTCACTTCCTATCGTTAAGCCATTAAATACGCTGTCTAATATTTCTCTCTTCACCATATAGTATCTTATTTCTCTCTCCACGATCTCTCTCTCTCTCCTCTCTCATCTCTCCTCTCTCTAGGCGACATGGAGACCTAGCAGTTGCCATGGCCGTTTTCAATATTTTTTGCTCCAAGTTTCTCTCACCAGCTCTCTTCTTTATCAGCGCCATTGTCTCCCTCATTTTTCAATATTTGTGGTAACTGTTAAAGTTTTTGGGTTTTTGACCGGTTAAAGCTTCTTCTTTTTCTCTTCAATATTTTTTTTAAATATTTACCATTGTTAGGTTTTCTGCAGAATACCCACTATAGAACTCAATTTCGAAGGGCCATCTTTCGATACTATAAAAGCTTTGTTAGATTTTTTGCAGACTACCCATTAAAGCACTCAATTTCGAAGGGCCATCTTTCGATTTGCAAATCACTCAAGAGGAACTTATATTTGCAGGTTCATCAGCAACCATTGAAGTCGAAAGGAGAACAAAAAAACGCAATGACCCTAATTGCAGATGTATTTATATGTATTCGAGTCCGAATACATTGATTTTTAGTTTGTATAGTAGTTTTCTCTTCTTGTATTTATATGTATTCGATAAGGAATACATGTTGATACCCAATTTTTTCTTGTATATCTTATATGCAAAATACTTTCAAAATAGTATATATATGCATATATAAGCATGTCCAAGTATTTTATTATTTTTCAATTTTTAAAAAAAAAAGATTTTAAACCGATTTATTGCCCTATTTTAGCAATACAAAAGCCAATAAGTGTTCTTTAAATTATCATTTTGGTGGTTAATCTATTTTACTCTTATATTTGCACCAATATATTGCTAAGGTAATTTTTTACACATTTTTATAAATTGATTTGGTATTTTTAAGCTAAATTTGCACTAATTGCAATTTTAGCCTATTTTAAGATTTGAATGGCGTTTATAATTATAAAATTTACTCCAGTATTTTTAATTTAATGATTATATATTATTAATTAATTTAGTGCCTTCAATTTGTTTCAAAAATCATTTTACTATTTTTATAAATTAAAAAGGGAAAAGTGGCTATTTAACTGATAGCCTTATTTGCATTTCAATTATAGCCAAAATCAACCACCCCAATAACCCAGTTCCAATTTCAAATGGACCAGCCCAAGTCCTAATATATAACCCGACCCCTAACCCATTAATAAAACCCGCCCAGTTTTCTTTTGATCCAGGTCGTTGATCATTTTGATCAACGGCTACGATTCCCCCTTACCATTTTAATTCACCCAAACCCCAACCCTAATTCATTTCCCTCCAGAGATGCCGCCTTGAAACCCCTTCGTCTCTCAAACCCTCTCGAACCTTCCTCAACCCTAATCGTCTCCTATCGTCTTCAACCTCAAAACCCACCGAAACCATGGCTTCTCCAGCCATGGTAACCTTATACTCATCCACTGTTACTCTTGTGTGCTCGACATTTGAAGAATCGAGGCCAGACCTCGAAGGTCTTCATCCAGACCTGTGCCAGCTCGAAGTTTCACGGCCATCGCCGGCCTTGCTCTGGCGTATCCTGGTCCTATGGGCCTATCTCTGACCTTTCCGACCAAGATCGGACCTTTTCAAAGCTTTTCTCATTCTAGGGTTCTTCTGAAACCCTAACTATTCGAGGTTTTCTCTGATTTTTCTTAAATCTGTTACGTATCTATGCTCTACTTGGGTTTTTAAACGATTTCCCCAATTTTTCTTTCAAAAAATTACTTTTAAAATCACTTCTCTTCGATTTAGGGTTTTCTGAAATGCTTAAAATGTTTCTCCGATTTTTCATTTCCTTTTCTTTGTGTGTATTTGTCTCCACTATGCTCTTATGTTTTCTTTTCTACCACGCATGTTCTTCTACTATGTTCTTATGTTTTTCCTGTTATCACGTATGTTTTCTACTGTGTTTTCGATATTCCGTTCGTTCTTCTACTGTGTTTCTATGCTATGTTTTCACATGCTTTCCCACTATGTTCTGCTATTTGCCTTCCACTATGACCTGATATGCTTCGCCTAAATCCTTCTACCATGTTCTTAAGTGTTTACTGTTTCACTTCTAGTTTACCTTGTTTTAAGAGACCTGTTTAAGCATGTTTTCTCTACTGTTTCTTCTACTCTCATTGTGTTTCGAATTAGTTTCTTCACTCTATTTGCTTTGAACTTTCAACTGTATTTGCTTGCTTTCTCATGAGCTTCTGAAAGAAATCTCTGAGCCTGTTTGACTACCTACTTCCTCATCTCTGTACTTGACTCGAGGTGGAAACCCTAGAATTTGGGGGTTCTACCGAGGTTTGATCATGTGATTGAACTAGGGTTCTGTTTGATAACCCTTGACTTTTTTGGACTAATTTCTGAGTCTATGAACTAAGTTTGAACTTCTTTGTTTGCATAAAATTCTGAACCTTTTTTTAATTTCTTCTACGCTAGACTCTTCTACTGATTGGCATGCTAGTTCTTCGTGTTTAAGCGTGTTTGTATGCTTTTATATGTGTGATGAATCTTTCTCCAAAAAGGTTTTCCAACTTATGATGGATTTAGAATCTTAATTTTAGGGTCTGATTGATTGATACTGATTTTCCTTAAGTAAAACCTTTCTCCCCCTTTTCTGACTAGATTCATTCATACCAAATTCAGACCTTGTGATTTACTGGCCATTAATTGATTGCCTTTCCTTAAATTGTACAACCGTGTATTGTCAAAGACCTTGTCCTTAAATAAACCTCTATGTATTTACCCCTCTTGTACTGCTTTAAAAAGTGTTTGATTAATCTCTTTCCTTAATTAGTTTTACCCGTTTGAAATCAGAATCCCTTAATTAAAGAGAAACCTTGTGTAATTGATTTCAAAACTATTTTCTTACCTATTTCTGCTTGCTTTCTACACTATAAAAGGCACGACCCTTTCTACACAATACACACGGTTAATTCAACATTTTTACACTTCAGATTTCACACTTACAATCTCACAAAAACTCATACTTGGGGTATTCTTGCTTCTTGTCTGCACTTTGGCTTTACAAGACTACTGCTTTTCTTTTGCTTGATTACTTGAGACTGGTATGTTCTAGTTTTGGTTTCAGCATCACCCCAATGTGTTTTACTTACAGCCTTTACATCCATGTTTACTTTAATGTCTGTATGGAGTTAAATGTCAACTAGCATGTTAATTTCCTTTCATCTATTTCTGCTGTGAATCCCTACATCCCTGTTTCCCTCTATGTGCTTTGAGTTGTAGTTCAGAACATGGCAATATGCAAGTTATTGTTCATGTTTGGACCTGATCCCTTTGGGGATCCTAACTCCCAAAACAATGTGTTCTAACGGGCTGGTGGGGTGTGCCAGCATTTCCTATTGCTNATGAATGCAGTTTGCCATGGTCAGCTTTATCAGAACAGAATGTCCAGAGCTTTCAACAAGAGAGTCAAACCAAGACGGTTTACACCGGGGCAGCTGGTGTTAAAGAAGATTTTTCCACATCAAGATGAAGCCAAAGGAAAATTCTCTCCCAATTGGCAGGGTCCATACATGGTTCATCGGGTTCTGACAGGAGGAGCCCTTATACTTGCAGAAATGGATGGAGAAGTCTGGCCAAAACCAATCAACTCAGACGCAGTCAAGCGATACTATGTGTAACCATTTATGATTTACTTATGTAATTGAACTACGTCTGACCTTATTCCCGTATAAGAGGGGATACGTAGGCAGCCTTATGGGTTCGGTCACAATTCAATAAAATTTTCATTTCCCCCCGCAATTGGAAATTGGGGCAGAATTTTGAGGAGGACCCTCAAAATTCTGAAGTAACTTCAGCCGATCATCGCAAGCAGCCGTCAGAAGTATCAACCCATTAAACTGGGGCAGAATTTTGAGGAGGACCCTCAAAATTCCAAAGCAAGAGAGGTTGCAATGTCCTGAACCACGTCACAGTCGTCGGTTCATCTAAAAACTATTTCTTGAATATATACATATGTCATATCTTTAACAAACTCATGCATATTTATCATCTAAATCGCTCAGTTCAGCAACGCTACCCCTATGATACATACCGTGTCATCAGATCAGAGCCGAACATGGCAGGCAAAGTCAGCGGGGACACGAACTAACCTTTACCCTTTACAAAACTCACAATTTTTCTTCGGATGCAGGCACCCAAGTCACCAAATCATATATTATACGGTCACACTGTTCAGGAACACAACCCTCAGAACCGTCGCACCTATTCGCATTCGCCATCCACACACAATATCCCCAGCATTCGCAATATCATAATCAACTACCAGCTATCGGCTAAGAATTTTTATAATACTATTCATCTTTCATCTCTTACATAAGGCTACCATTCTGCCTTCCGAGGTTAAGCTCTACTTCCATCTGCATTTTCTGCATTGCATAAGGCTACCATTCTGCCTTCCGAGACTAAGCTCTGTCTCCGTCTGCATTTCCTGCATTGCATAAGGCTACCATTCTGCCTTCCGAGACTAAGCTTTGTCTCCATCTGCATTTCCTGCACTGCATAAGGCTACCATTCTGCCTTCCGAGACTAAGCTCTGTCTCCGTCTACATCGGCTGAAAAATCGCCACTTCATTTAAATCCTGCATCGGCTGAAAGATCGCCATTTTACTTACACTTTGCATGGCTGAAAGATCGCCATTGTACTTACATTTTGCATGGCTGAAATATCGCCACCTTTATTTCCATCTGCATCGGCTGAAATATCGCCACCTTTATTTCCATCTGCATCGGCTGAAAAATCGCCACTTCATTTAAATCCTGCATCGGCTGAAAGATCGCCATTTTTACATGGCCGAAATATCGCCACTTTATTTACGCTTTCATGGGCTGAAAGATCGCCACCTATTGCATTTCATGGGCCGAAATATCGCCAAATCGTCCAAAGGCGTCATTGTTCGGAGGCACCATTCGCATAGCCCGAGAACGCCATGCCATGGCCTGAGGACCCCTTTTATCTCTTGCATATCATTATTCCAAGGCATCAAAGTTCGGAGGCATCATTCTCATAGCCCGAGAGCATCATTTCATGGCCCGCGAATCCTTTATTATATGCTTCATGGCCCAGGGCCTCATGGTCTAAGGACGTCATCCTAACCGTCCGAAGACAACATTCATGGTCCAACAGGAAATTGCATCATGTTTAAATTTATGCACAATATATGCTTGTATTGTTTATTTGCAGGTAAACTGGCAAGTAACGGCCATCTCAGCAGGAGCGATCTCGCTCCGGTTCCCGCAGCCCTATTTGACTTTAACCATCCTAAATATCGCGTCCATTATTGAAAAATCTCCATCAGCATACTCCGCCAATGGATCTTGAACTACATATGGCCTGATTCCTGTAAGACCAGGGATATGTAGGCAACTCTGGAACCAGAGCACGGTCAACCTCTTCAAACCATTTCACTCGGTCAAAATTGGCCATCATGTCTTTACCCGACAACTCTTTCATCCTTCCCGGGTAAATAGGGCAGCTGTTGATACCCAATTTTTCCCTATATATTTTTATTTGCAAAATAGTTTCAAAATAGTATATATATGCATATATAGGTGTGTCCAAATGTTTTAGTATTTTTTCCTAATTTTTAAAAGATTTTTAAACCCGTTTATTGCCCTATTTTAATAGTACAAAACTAATAATTATTCCGAAAACTATCATTTTTGGTGATTCACTTATTTATCCTCATATTTACACCAATATGTAGCTAAGGTAATTTTTTTACACATTTTTATAAATTAATTTTGTATTTTTAAGCTAAATTTGCACTAATTGCAATTTTAGCCTATTTCAAGATTTGAGTGGCGTTTATAATTATAAAATTTACTCCAGTATTTTTAATTTAATTATTATATATTATTAATTAATTTAGTGCCTTCAATTTGTTTCAAAAATCATTTTATTATTTTTTATAAATTAAAAAAGGAAAAGTGGCTATTTAACTGATAGCCTTATTTGCATTTCAATTATAGCCAAAATCAACCACCCCAATAACCCAATTCCAGTTTCAAACGGACCAGCCCAAGTCCTAATATATAACCCGACCCCTAACCCGTTAATAAAACCCGCTCGGTTTTCTTTTGATCCAGGCCGTTGATCATTTGATCAACGACCACGATTCCCCCTTACCATTTTAATTCACCTAAACCCCAACCCTAATTCATTTCCCTCCAGAAACGCCGCCTTGAAACCCCTTCGTCTCTCAAACCTTCTCGAGCCCTCCTCAACCCTAATCGTCTCCTATCGTCTTCAACCTTAAAACCCACCGGAAACCATGGCTTCTCCGGTCATGGTAACCTTATACTCACCCCCTGATACTCCTGTGTGCTCGACATCTGAAGAATCGAGGCCAAACCTCGAAGGTCTTCATCCTGACCTGTGCCAGCTCGAAGTTTCACGGCCATCGCCGGCCTTACTCCGGCGTACCTATGAGCTTATCTCTGACTTTTCCGACCAAGATCGGACCTTTTCAAAGCCTTTCTCATTCTAGGGTTCTTCTGAAACCCTAACTATTCGAGGTTTTCTCTAATTTTCTCTTAAATCTGTTGCGTATCTATGCTCTACTCGGGTTTTAAACAATTTCCCCAATTTTTTCTTCAAAAAATTACTTTTAAAATCACTTTTCTTCGATTTAGGGTTTTCTGAAATGCTTAAAATGTTTCTCTGATTTTTCGTTTCCTTTTCTTTGTGTGTATTTGTCTCCACTATGCTCTTATGTTTTCTTTTCTACCACGCATGTTCTCCTACTATGTTCTTATGTTTTTCCTGTTATCACACATGTTTTTCTACTGTGTTTTCGATATTCCGTTCGTTCTTCTACTATGTTTCTATGCTATGTTTTCACATGCTTTCCCACTATGTTCTGCTATTTGCCTTCCACTATGACCTGATATGCTTCGCCTACTGTATCCTTCTACCATGTTCTTAAGTGTTTACTGTTTCACTTCTACTTTACCTTGTTTTAAGAGACCCGTTTAAGCATGTTTTCTCTACTGTTTCTTCTACTCTCATTGTGTTTCGAATTAGTTTCTTCACTCTATTTGCTTTGAACTTTCAACTGTATTTGCTTGCTTTCTCATGAGTTTCTGAAAGAAATCTCTGAGCCTGTTTGACTACCTACTTCCTCATCTCTGTACTTGACTCGAGGTGGAAACCCTAGAATTTGGGGGTTCTGCCGAGGTTTGATCATGTGATTGAACTAGGGTTCTGTTTGAGAACATTTGACTCTTTCAGACTAATTTCTGAGTCTATGAACTAAGTTTGAACTTCTTTGTTTGCATACAATTCTGAACTTTTTTTTAATTTCTTCTACGCTAGACTCTTCTACTGATTGGCATGCTAGTTCTTCGTGTTTAAGCGTGTCTGTATGCTTTTATATGTGTGATGAATCTTTCTCCAAAAAGGTTTTCCAACTTATGATGGATTCAGAATCTTTTTTTTAGGGTCTGATTGATTGATACTGATTTTCCTTAAGTAAAACCTTTCTTCACCTTCTCTGACTAGATTCATTCATACCAAATTCAGACCTTGTGATTTACTGGTCGTTAATTGATAGCCTTTCCTTAAATTGTACAACCGTGTACTGTCAATACCTTGTCCTTAAATAAACCTCTATGTATTTACCCCTCTTGTACTGCTTTGAAAAGTGTTTGATTAATCTCTTTCCTTAATTAGTTTTACCCGTTCGAAATCAGAATCCCTTAATTAAAGGAAAACCTTGTGTAATTGATTTTCAAACTATTTTCTTACCTATTTCTGCTTGCTTTCTACACTATAAAAGGCACGACCTTTTCTACACAATAGACACGGTTAATTCAACATTTTTACACTTCAGATTTCACACTTACAATCTCACAAAACTCATACTTGGGGTATTCTTGCTTCTTGTCTGCACTTTGGCTTTACAAGACTACTGCTTTCTTTTGCTTGATTACTTGAGACTGGTATGTTCTAGTTTTGGTTTCAGCATCACCCCAATGTGTTTTACTTACAGCCTTTACATCCATGTTTACTTTACTGTCTGTATGGAGTTAAATGTCAACTAGCATGTTAATTTCCTTTCATCTATTTCTGCGGTGAATCCCTACGCCCCTGTTTCCCTCTATGTACTTTGTGTTGTAGTTCAGAACATGACAATATGCAAGTTATTGTTCATGTTTTGACCTGATCCCTTTGGGGATCCTAACTCCCAAAACAATGTGTTCTAACAGGCTGGTGGGGTGTGCCAGCATTCCCTATTGCTAGGTATGCCCACTAGCCTGTCTTTGTCACTTCCCTTTTCCCTTTTTCAGAATTCCTTCTATGCACTTACACTCACTCTTAGCTTCTAAGTTCTGCCCCCCTCCTGTGAGCCATACCTTGGGACCTTGAGTTCCCTCTGAACTTGGACACTTGAGGGCTGGCCTTTCCACACTGCACTATGACTCAATCCTGCAATGTATTTGGGTGCGAGCACTGCCCATAGTCCATGAGGCTCTTAGGCAACTCTGACACACCCCAAATGAGAAAGTCTTTGGATCTTGATCTTTGGAGTTGGTTTACTTCATGCTTCAGGCAGGAAACCTGAATCAGGCTCTCCTTGGTTGTAATTTTATTCTTTTTTTTCTGATGTAGTTTCTTTATTTTGGACTGTAATAATTTTTGTAATAAAATTCTGGGGTGATTAGTGAAAAAGGGAAGGGTAACCATGCATGCGAAGGGGTAGATATCATGCTCATAGGGAATTACTACACATCTGTATTCATGAATCCTGCTTACAGCTTTGCACGTCTGCATCCACATAGATATCCTGCTCATAGGATTTTCTGCATTTCTGCATCCATGTAAAAATATCATGTCTATAAGGAATTCTGCATCTCACATATAGATACCATGTCTATAAGGAATTCTGCATCTCACATATAGATACCCTGTCTATAAGTTAACCAGAAATCCAGATCCTATATATGGACTGGTCACTAGGCAAACCTGTTTATAGGATTAAAAACAAACAGCATTCAGATATCATGCCCATAGGATTTCTGCACTCTTACTACGCCTGTAAAAGTGTTTAAAGTCAATAACGCCTAGAAAGCATGCCTATAGGAACTATCAATCCAACCTGAATCGTTCATTCGCTTATAGGGCTAAAATCAGTAACGATAATGCTTAACGTCTGTAGAATTCACTTTCTTTTACCAAAACTCGCCTTTCCTGGTTAACTGACAACTTCTTTTCTTAAATCAGCATACTTCTTTTCCTGAAATTAATAGATATCATGCCTATAGGTTTTCAATTAACACTTAGGCAAGCCATAAGGTAAACTTATAAATTGAATCAGATTTTATTAACTACAACCAGCAGGAAGGCCTGATTCGGGCTTCTTATCTGAAATATGTAATAGATCAGTCTACCACAACTCTTAAGTTTAATCAGACCCTAATCAGTACGTGTAAGACATGCTAAACTATATGCTTCTCTTTGTTTTAAGGAGGTCTGTTTGAGCCTTTCTATCTGTTATGTGCTTCTCCCCAAATTTGCTATATATGTGTTTTGATTGTCGCCTTAGAATTTTGTCTTGTGAAACTATAAAATATCACACCCCTTCCCTTTAGGATTAGTAGTCCCAAATACCTCCGGGACTGATAGGATTGGGGCGGGTAATAGCATGCAATAAGTAAAACGAGACCATTCCACGTTTAATACCTTAACGGGGTGGGAAAGGGTAGATATGGATATGATGAACACGCGATAACGCCACGTGTATAAACGGTTACCGGGTGTTGTGTGGGGTGATCCATATTATTTATAAACCTAGGAACCTCCTCCCTTTACTCGTTTATTTTATTTAGAATTTCAAAACTGTTTCTTCTCAAATTCCATCTTCTTTAACTTCTTTTAACTTCAATTACTTGCAACAATTATGTGAAACCCCCCCCCCCCCCATATGTGTTACTCTTACTTGTCTACTTGTTGTTTGCGCTTAAAGTCACAATTATAGTATAGCCGGGAACCACACTAGTGGATCTCGAGGGGTGCCTAACACCTTCCCCTCGGGATAATTTCGAGCCCTTACCCAATCTCTGGTTTTCTAAATAAAAATTCTTCTTAGTGTCCAATGAACTTAATCATTAGGTGGCGACTCTTCAATTCAATCCCAATTGCCAAAAGGAAATGAGTTGTCCTCCCAAATGTCATAAACCCGAAAGGGGCATCGACTATAGGTTCGTTATCTCATTTGGTAACTTATATGCAAAATTTGAGTTCATTCCGAGTTGATTTGATAAGGTTCAACACGAGTTTTGAAATTTAAAAGATTCAATGTTCATTAAGTTCGGTTTGAGGTGTGATTTGTGGTTTTGATGTTGTTATGCGTGATTTTAGGCCTCACATAAGTCCGCGTTATGTTATGGGACTTGTTAGTATATTCAGACGGGGTCCTGAGGGGCTCAGGTGAGTTTCGGATAGGTTTGGGTTGAGTTGCGCTCGTTTTTGATGTTTCGATGTCGTTTCTTCAAGCATAAATGGTTTAAGAAAATGAGATCCAATTTATGTTTTGATTGAAGCATTAGATCCATATCATAATTTTGGAACCATAGCAACTGAAATCATCAAGTTTCGACATCGTGTGAGGAATTTTTTTTCCAGATTAATTACGAAATTGCCAATGAATTCGTATTTAAACATCTGCACTATTTCTAAATATTTAGACCACCATACCTACTTCAAGGTTAAATGGATTGATTCAAAAGGCTAACTTGACTAGAATTTTACGAGGAATCTACTGGAGGCATCAAAAGTGAGTTTCGAGATCGTTTGTCATGAGAAATGAGGCAGAACAGCTGGGTAGAAACATTTAATATCGAGGGTCTGTTCATTTGGTTATATTTTGAGTTGGGGAGCTCGTATTTGGGAAATTTTGGAGGTGATTTTCACCACATTGATTAGGGTAAGTGGTCTATACTCGGTTGTGGTTATATTTCATGAATCCATCTTCGATTTTGGCATTTGATTGATGATTCTTTTTTTTAGCTGAATTCACTAGGCATTGTGCCTAGGGATGGTTTTCATATATATATATATATATATATATATATATATATATAACATAAAGTACAACAATGGTGGGGGGCGTAAACCTGACCTCCAGAAATAAAGTGAAAGGGCATTTGTTTGTCCAACATTGACAATCAAATGACACCTGTATGCTATGGAGGGTCAGACCTATCATGAGATTCCAATTATCTAACCCTAAATGGTAGATAATCAGATATACAAAAACAAGCTGAAGATAACCTAGGTCAACTATACAAGAAAGCACAAGTAAACCTAAATCTATCCAAAAATTGAGTTGGAAGAGCATCTTCCATAAACAAGCAGTTCTACAACTATTGAAAGTGTAGAATTTCCTAAGAAAGTTTGACAAAACCATATGAAAGTAGTGGCTATCTTCCGTCTAGCTTTGACATTGAGTACAAAGAGAACTAGATTGAAAATAGTAAGCAGAGAGATCCAGTCGATTGGGCTAAGGGGCTGCATTGTCCTGTTGCTAACAGAAGAGAGTGGGCACAGTCTTCCTTTGCTTCCCAAAGCCAGGCTATGTCCTTCTCTTAGGGCCTGGGTGTTGAATGGTGGCTTGATATGGGTGGGATGTTGTTGCTGAGATGTAGCCTGAACCTTTTCCTGCTTGGAGATTGCAGGCTGCTGGAAAACCTTCAGTTTCAGAGAGGCAGAAAGTTGCATTCTACTGAAGACTGGAGGCCTCTTGAAGGGTGGAGTGACTTGGGTCAATTGAAGCATTTCCAGCAGAGTGAGCATCTGAGATGCTAATACCACTGATTGGAATGCATCAGTTGTCCAAGTCTGCTCCATGTACCTGCAAAGATTAGCAAACCTGTTAGAAAGGGGGGCTCATAATCCAGGTTCTTGTGGTTTCTGGATATGAGTCTGGGGGCAGGGGGGTAGTTATGACCCCTGGTTCATGAAGAAATACTGATTGTAGGTTCTTGTGTAGACTACAATCAGTTGAATTGTTGTTTCTGTGGTTAGATAGGTGTGCAGAAAGTGAAGAAATGCTGCTGCAGGTATTTGCATTCCTGTAGTTCTGAACTGCACAGTCAGGTTGGTGTAAGGGTTTGGGTTTGGGGTAAGGTTTGAGGCTGCAGATTGACAAAAAGAGGAGTTCAGCTATCTCTTTTGGAGATGAGAATGCTGCCTTATTTTTGAGCTTTTTGGTGTTTTCTGTTGTTGACTGATGATGGTACAAAAGGAGATGAATTTTATTCAGTTGATATGTTTCCAGAGGAATAAGCATCATAGATGCTAATACCACACTCTGGAAGCATATCAACTGTTTAACTGGGGTGGAGTTCCTGGTACCTGCAAAAAAGAAGAAAGCAAGGTTAGGAAAAAGAGTGGCATTTCTGCCCAGATTCCAGGTTTTACTGTTGTTGTTGTGAAGTTTGATTCTGATGTGTGTGTGTGTGGTCAGATGTGGAGAGTGGGTAGTTAATGAATGATGGGATCTTGAAGTCTTTTCTAATATGGGGTTGATGGTGTTTGAGAGGGGAAGATGATGTGTTAGGGTGAGATTTGGGAGAGGAGATGACTGACTCCAATGGTTCTGTTGGGTTTTTGTGTTTTGGTGTTTAGGTGATTTGGGTTGTAGTAGCTGGGAATTAGGTGATGTATTTAACCAAGAGTATGTTCTCCATATATATGGAGAACATTCTGCTTGGTTAACCTTTAAAAGAACCAGAAATACCCCTGCAAAAAAGAAGCAAACATTAGAAGAAAAATGGGCATTTCTGCCCTTTGCTCTATTCTTACTGTGGGTGTGACTGTTAGTTCTTCTTCTGGCTGTGTGTTTTTTGACCATTGTGGTGTATGGGTGTGTGGTTTTGGAGATAGTGTGGACTGATAGAGAAGCTCCCAGAAGGCAGGTGAATTCGGCCATAACCATGAGAAGAAGAAGCATGAGCATAACTGGAGCTTGCATGATTTGGGGGGGCCTGAATCTTTCTGGTCTTCTTGTGCCTGAAGGCAGGAGTACCCAAGTAATCTTGCTGAAACTGCCCTCTGATGTGAGAAGGCAGAGCAGAGGCATTATGAAACTCAGTCATTGTGGTGACATCATGACTGAGTTTAGACAAGGAGTCTGCAGGGCAATTGGCTTCCCTATAGGTATGAGAGCAAATGAAACTTTCACAGCTGTTGCAGAGGTCCAAGAGCTGCTGAAGCTTCATTTTGATGCACCAGGGGAACTTTTTACCATTGGTTAGCCACTGAATTAGGAGAGCATCAGTTTCCAAATGGATTTTAGAGAATCCATTACCCAGACACCATTTGATTCCAATGAAGGCAGCTTTAGTTTCTGCAAAGTTGTTTGTTCCTTCCCCAAGAGGAGTAGCCATAGCATGGATAAACTTAGAACTGTGATCTCTAATGATCACTCCTGCACCAATCTTGCCTGGGTTTGAAAGAGCACTCCCATCACTGTTGACCTTAACAAAACCATAGCTTGGCTTATTCCATACTACTTGAGTAGAGATGGTTTGATGTTTTAGGTTCTCAATGAAGGGATAAAGATCCTGCCAGTTGAGAGGCCATTTGATTTCTGGAAAGTTGGCCCTCAGCAACAAGTTAATGTCAGAATTAATGGAGAAAAGCACCCTAGTCAATGAAGTTGATTTAGCCCCATATTTTGCACTACACCTATTCTTCCATAAATTCCAACTGATAATGATAGGGGTGAATGAAGGATGAGCTTTTGGACTTCATTATTACTGTGAAGGAGCCACCACTTCATCAACAGAAGTTTGAAAGGCAGTTCTTCAGTTTGAATCCCCACAATGCCACCAAACTTTTTCCACACTATCTTGGCAAAATTTCCCCTGCTGAAGATATGGTCAACAGTTTCATTTGTGTGGAGAGAGCAGCATACACATCTAGTTACAGTAGGACTGCTGAAGGCAAGCACCCTATCATTAGTGGGGAGCTTATTCCTGATGGCTCTCCAAAGGCAAAAGGACCACTTGAAGGGGATCTTCTTATGCCATGTCATTTTGTTGGAGAAATTAGGCTGTTTCTTAACTCTGATCAGCTCCCAGGCAGATATACAAGTAAACCTGCCATCTGAAATAGGGCTCCAAATAGCAACATCTTGATTGTTATTGAAGAAGATGGGAGTATGCATTATCAAGTGGATCATGTTGGCAGGAGCAGCTTCATTAAGTTTTTGGAGACACCAATGGACATTATCCCAAAAATGGGAAACTGTGACATTGCCTGGCCTGCCCCCCTCCTGTCTATGATCAGCTAAGGGACCAATACCTAACCAGTTGTCCCACCAAAAGCTGCAATTCCCTGAATGTAATCTCCAGAATATACTCTTCTCAGCTTTTTTTTGTTGGTCATTAATCTCTTCCATGTTTGTGATTGACCTGCATCCCATTTCTTGGAAATGGGATTAGCTCTTTTATAGTATTTGGCTTTCAGGAAACTACTCCATAAGGAATGAGTGGTTCTGAAGTGCCACCACTGTTTGTATTCCATAGCCCTGTAGATGTCATCAATTCTTCTAAAACCTAAGCCACCCTCATTTAGGGGGTAACATAGTTTGTGCCAGGAGGCCCAATGATACTTTCTTTTGTTGTTATCCATACCCCAAAAGAAATTTGCAGCAAGCTTTTCCACCTGTTTCCTAACTGTCTTAGGAGGGGATACAGCTGCCAGAAGGTGAATTGGCATCGCTTGGAGGACATGTTTGATCAGAGTGGCTCTTCCCCCATGAGACAACATTTTACCATGCCAACCCCTGATTCTGCTCACAATTTTGGAGACTAGGGAGCTGAAGTGGATGATTCTCAGCCTTCCAATGTACAGGGGGAAGCCCAAATATGCGAGAGGAGAAGACTTCTTGGTGAACCGTGTGACAGACTGGATTCTTCTAACAGCAGAAGGGAAGGTACAAGGAGAAGTCATGAAGTGACTTTTATGTCTATTAATCTGCTGGCCAAATGTGTTTTCATAATTGTTCAAAATCCACATGATTTTCTGAAGAGATGACCTTTTCCCTGAGGAGAAGATAATGATATCATCAGCAAAACTCAGGTGATTGACTTGAGGGCCCTTTCTTTCCATGTAAAAACCATTGAATATTTGGTCATGGTTAAGGATATTGAGCATTCTGGAAAGGAGTTCAGCACCTATGATGAATAAAGCTGGGGAAAGAGGGTCTCCTTGTTTTAGGCCCCTTGTGGAATGGAAGAACCCCCATCTGGATCCATTGACAATTACAGAGTACCAATTATTAGACATAGTCCTCCATATCATGTCAATGATCCTTTCTCCAAACCCCAGTCTCCTGAGCATAATGCAAGTAAAACTCCATGAGACTCTATCATATGACTTGGCCATGTCTAGCTTGATGACCACATTTGAACCTTCATTAGGCTTCTTAATAGCATGGACAATTTCTTGAGCAAGCATGATATTTTCTGAGATATTCCTTCCTTTTACAAATCCAGATTGGCTGGCAGAGATAATTCTAGGTAGAATGGGGCCAAGTCTGGTGCAAATGACTTTGGATATGATCTTGTTGATGATGTTGCTGAGGCTGATGGGTCTAAATTCAGTCAGAGAATTAGGGAACTCCACCTTTGGCAGAAGAACCAAGCATGCACTAGTCATGTACTTAGGCATAGTACATCCCCCAAAGAAGGATAGAACCACATTGAGGAGGTCATGCTTGATGATGTCCCAGCAGGATCGATAAAATTTGCCATTAAAACCATCTGGCCCAGCAGCACTGGTGGGGTTCATGGAGAAGACAACTTCTTTGAGTTCTGATAGAGTAGGATCTGCAGACAGAATGTCATTATCCTCCCGAGTGATCATGGAAGGGATACATGACAGCAGGTCTTCTATGATAATTCTTCCAGGATCAATGAAGAGGTTTTGATAGAAGTCACATGCTGCACTACCAATAGCCTCATCCCTTTGAATCCACTGCCCATCTTCATCTTTGATCTTGTGAATGTACAACTTTCTTCTTCTACCCCTGATGAGACTGTGGAAGTATTTAGAGTTTGCATCACCTTCCTTGAATCATTGAAGGT
Organism: Nicotiana attenuata; assembly: GCF_001879085.1. Taxonomy (NCBI): domain Eukaryota; kingdom Viridiplantae; phylum Streptophyta; class Magnoliopsida; order Solanales; family Solanaceae; genus Nicotiana; species Nicotiana attenuata. The sequence goes on along the minus strand of NW_017672713.1, from coordinate 31,591 downwards.
GGGTTTTTTGTTTAAGAAAGCTCTCCTCTAATTTCATGTATCTTATATATTGAGCTTTAAGGTCATGGAGTCTTGCCCTGTCAGTTTCATCATTGGTCTGAGCCCAAACCATCTCAGCTGCCTTGACTTTTTCTTCATATTCTTTAGCTTTTTGGAATATGTCACCAAATTCTTACCTTGACCACTGACTTAAGCCAGTAGATAAGGCTTTCAGTTTTTGATGAAATATCCACATTGGACTGCCAGATACCTTTGCATCCCATATTCCTTTCACAAATGGTTTGAAGTTTGCATTATCAACCCATAAGTTAAGGAACCTAAAATACTTGGTGCTATTATCTTGCCTAACTCTGATTTCCATGAGGAGGGGGGTGTGATCTGATCCTGTTGAAGCTAGATGGGAAATAGTACTGGCAGGGAAAGCAGCTAACCATTGATCATTGGCCAACCCTCTATCCAGTCTTTTCCAGACAATGGAGCATTGACCTTTACCATTGGACCAGGTACATCTGGGACCATAGAAACCCAGATCAGCTAATCCACAGTCTTCAATCATGCATAAAAAATCCAAACTTTTGTTCATATGATAAGGAATACCCCCTATCTTCTCTTCCACTGTAGCAATAACATTGAAGTCACCAATCACACACCAAGGAGAATCATAAGTTGTTGATTTGTGTCTCAACACCTCCCATAAAGGTCTTCTCAGATTTGGCTTGCCTTTGTCATAGACTACTGTGAGAAAGAAAGGGGTATCACTTTAAACATGTCTCATCTGTAAGGTCAATTGTTATTCATCATGATCTGTTACAGATGCAATGAATTCTTTGTCCCAAAAAACCCAAATCTTGTCATTAACATTGGAGGCAGCTTGGTGCATTGAGAGTTGGAGTTTGAAAAAGTTGATATGAGAGGTATCAAGGAATGGTTCAAGAACAACAATAAAGGAAAGTTTTTGGATGTGTTTCAGAATGTTGAGCCTTTTAATAGCTCCAGAGGTTCTGATGCCTCTTGCATTCCAAATGATTGTACTAATCATTGGAAAGAAGGTTTTAGGTTGTGTTTGGGTGGTACACTGCTGCTCCTATTTCTAGCAGCTCTGCTCCTTGTTAGCCTTGGTGAAGGACTCATTCTTGATGATAGTGTTTCAGGAACATCAGCCTCCTAATTATGGTTTCCATTTACAGCAACAATCAAGAGTTTACAGTGTTGCTCCTCTTCACTAGACTCATCATCAGCATCTTGATCCCCAAAATTTTCATCTTCTGATTCAATTGGCCTGTAGTCATCTTGCTTTGGGGTATATCTGTTAAGAGGGAATTCTTCCAAGACCATACCAAGAGGATTCTGGAGGTGGTTTTTGTTAGGACAGCTGGAGGGAATAGAGGTGGTGTTTTGTGTTCTGGGTGTTGTTTCTTTTATCATTGGTGGTTATGTTTGTTTCATTGTCATCTAAGGGGGGTACTTTGTTGGGTAGTAATGGTTGGGAGAGAGAGGGGTTAGCTACTGAGTTCCTGTAAGCAGAGGAATCCACTGTTACATTAGGATCAGGTCTGAAGCTTTTCTTGATAGTAAGACTCTGAAATTGGGATTCATCTGGTGGTTCATTTATGCTGATGCCTGCATTTCTGTTTCTCATAGCTTTCCTCTTTTTCTGACTGGGTTTGTTTCTTGATTTCTGAGTCTGAACTGGTATTTGAAAGTCAGCTGCAACTTTGGCTTTTCCTTTGAGCAATGCTTTCATTTGTGCAGAGGTTTTCTCATCAGAGGTGGAGGACTCAGAATCCTCTTCAACAATCCGATTTTCAGAAAGATGAGCCTGTTGCTTGCCTGAATTATTTACTGTGGTAGCAGGGAATGGGAGGTCAGTCCTATGGTCAATCAATGGTGCCTCAGCACACTCATGCTGAACATGAGGAAACCCCTCCCCTTTTGGTACCCCTTCCTGCTTAGCTATGTAACTCCTGTCAATTCTCCTTACCTCCATTAACTTCACAATCAACAGAAATAGATGGGGGGAAAGGGGGACTGGGATGATTCTGAGCACCAGAATCAACACTCCTCTCCAGTGGAGCTGGAGGATTGATAAGAGGGTTACCTGATGGTTAAGGTGGTTGTGGTGCCTGTTGTTGAGTGGCATTTGGAGCAATCTGATGCTGTTGAAGGTGAGATTGTTTGGGCATGTAGACTTGTTGCTGTTTCTTACTTTGTGTGGTGCCTGTTGTTGAGTGGCATTTGGAGCAATCTGATGCTGTTGAAGGTGAGATTGTTTGGGCATGTAGACTTGTTGCTGTTTCTTACTTTGTGTGGTGTCTTTAAAGTTTTTCTTCTTCTGTGTTTGCCATTCCTCTTCTGTTGTCACAACTACAACATTTTGATGTTCTACTACCTTTTGGTGTTCTACTGTCATTTGATTTTTTCTTTGATCTTGAGCAGCTGGTGGTGGTATTTCCCCCTGTTCCTTCTTTGGATTCTTGCTAGTTCCTGCTTCATCTCTGGACTTTTTGTTGATGGTGGATTGGGAGTTACCTGCTGCATTGCTTTCTTCTTCCTTTTTCTTTTTTTTCTTCTTCTTTCAGTCTGATTTCACAGGTATATTCAGATTGACCCAGGTGCCTACAGTGAAAACAATAGGCAGGCACACTGTCATATTGGACTTCCAACCATTCTCCATCACCATTTTCATCCTGTTCCTCATCATATCCAAGCCATACATGATAGGGTCTTTCCTTGGTTAGATCAATTTGAATCTTGACCTTAGCCACACTTCCCCTAGTTTTCTGGAAAGATGCCAGGTCCAAGTATAGAGCTTTGCCTATAGGAGACAACAGAGGTGTGAGGATTTCCATGTAGTATAAATGCCATGGCAGTTCTGGGATCACCACCCATATTGGCACAATGGGAGAGTTTTCATTTGGTTTGAATGCTGGGACCATGCTTCCAATTTCATCATCTGGCCTTGAATATACATGTGCTGCTTACCCTAGACAGTGGAATGATCATACTCATTTTCCAGATCAATATAGACAGTCCTAGCATTGAAATGAGCTATCTTGACTGGTCCTCTAAGTTCAGTCTGAGCAATAAAGCTCTTTCTAATAGTTTACATTCTTGGCATGGTGTTGGAAAACTTGCCTACTACTGTAAACTTGCACCTATCTGCAAATCTCACCATGTAATCTTCCCTTTTGAAAACTATTGCAGGTTGACCTTGTTTGGTGGTTATCTTTGGGGGGGGGGGGGGGGTAAATGCTATTTGTTTGATCTCAGATTCATGCCTAGCTCTGTGTCTTGTGACATAGGAATGGGTAATAGTGGGAGGTGGTGGTGGTGAGTTACCTGTAGGTTTGTTTTGATTGGAAGGATTGCTAGGTTGTGGGTTGGGGTTAGTAGTTGATGTAGCCTGATTAGCAGGCTGGGTGGGTGGGTGATTGTTTGTCGCAAAAGGTTTTGGAGGTTTTTTGGTGTTGGTAGGCTTATCAAAATTGGCTGATATCTTGGGTGTGGCAGTAGCTTTAAGATTGGAGTTTGGATTGGATTGGCTCTGAGATAGCTGGGTGGCTAATGGCTCAGTGGTAATTGTTGGTTGCACAAGTGAAGGAATAGTGGGTGAGGTGGTGGTGTTGACCTTTCGATTGGCTGTTGAGACCCCATCTCTACCAACCATTGCATTAACCACAGGAGCAGGACCATCATTCAGGTTGAGATTCTTCTGTATTTCAACAGATGGAGGTTGACCCTTGGTTTTTTGAGCTGGGTCATGGGGATTCTCTTGACTAACATCATCCTAATGATCATGAGAGATTTTTATTCCAGATTGGACTCCCAATTGAGCTATATGGGGGGCATTGACATTTGGTTGAGCTCCTGACACTGCAGAGGTAGCAGAGTAGCCAATTTAGATATTCGAGGGAATTGGCCTATATAGAGCTAGGTTTGGATTTTGAGGATCAATCTCCTGCGTAACAGGAGTACTTTGGTATTGTTTTTGAGGCAATTGGTTCATCGGAACCTCTTGTCCGGCCAAATGATGCATAACTGGGCTTTTCAATTGATCAGAGTGATCAATTTTACTATTAGAGTGAATTGAAACTGTGCTTACCTGTTCCTTAGAGTATGAAGATGGATTTTCAATCAATGGCTTGGGTTCAATTGGTCCATGCTGAGATTTGTTCTTTTTTTGAACTTTTGAGGAATTTTGGGTACCTGGGTTCAAGGATTGCAAAATTGAAGCAGTAGATTGATACCCATACAAAATTGAAGGTGCAAGACTGATATCTTCATTAGGACGATCATTTTGGTACCCTGCATTCTCAACTTGACCGGCAGGAACTCCATCCCTGGCGAGCTTTGTGTTACTGTTTTTGTGCAGGTGATCGTTGGGGGTCGATTCCATCGGTGGAAATGGCTGATTTTTGGTGAGAATGTGCATTATTGGATGGAGAAGAATCTCCATGGATTGGAATATCATTTTTTGTTCCAAAATTCAATTGGGAATTTTTTGAATCTCCCAGGCGACTGCGTGCTACAGTGAACGCCTCACCTTTCCTTTGATTCATCGCAGCTGGGGAAATGTTTGGATAATCTGGTTTGGGGGGGTCATGTGCCTTGTTACGGCGCTTCTTTGACGACTGGTCCAGTGGATTTTCACCGGTGGACGGCTGAGAACCGTCCATTTTCGTCGGGACAGGCACTGTAGCGAATAAATCGCACTGTACGGAGAGAGAATTATTTTTTGGCGGTGGTAGGTTGATTGATGATTTCAAAGTGAAATTTGGGGATTTTTGTCTAAGATTTCATAAAGTGAATTTTGAGTTTTGAACATCGATTCGGAGTCAGATTTGAGTGAAACTAGTATGGTTGGACTTGTGATTGAATGGCTTGCCGGATTTTATGAGTTTTGTTGGGTTCCGAGATGCGGGTTTGGTTTGATTTTTTGGTTGACTTTGGGCTTTTGATTAAAGATTCGACCTTTATCGATTGGGTTTGTTTCATTTGGAATTATTCCATGTTCTTCAGTTGTTTTTGGCTAGTTTCAAGTCGTTCATAGATCGGTATGCGCGGGGCAGCGTTTCTAGAGTATTGTTTGGCTTGCTCGGTATTGGATTCGGCTTGTTCGAGGTAAGTAACACTTCTAAACTTGACGATGAGAGTATGAATCCCTGAACATACGTGTTATGAGTTTGGTGTAGAGGTGACACACTTGATAGGTGATGGACGTGTGGGCGTGCACCGTGTGAATCGGTTGATTCTATGATACTGTGTAGTTACCTCATCTTGTTTCTATCCATGAAATTTCTACGTGTTAGAGAAATTGAGTTATGAATCATGTTAGAAATTATGTTTAGGCTATATGCTTATTCTGTTGGGACCCACTGAGGTCATCTCTGCTGTTGAGTTATTTGCTTAAATTGCAGTTACATACTTAGTCATATTCATTCGTCGTATATCATATCTTAGTCTCTGTTATCCAATTTGTTGTCACATCATGTTACCATTATTTGGGTTGATTGAAATGAGATTTGTGAGCCCGAGAGGCTGAAGATATTGATGACTGAGTTGGGGCCTAAGAGTCGTGTTGTGAGAGATATTGTGGATCGGGTTGCATGCCGTAACTGGCTATATATATATATATATATATATATATATATATATATATATATATATATTATTTATATTATTTTATGGATCGGACTTCACACCGCAGCAGGCCTTATAGGCATTATTATTATTGGTGGGATCGGGCTGCACGCCGTAGCAGGTTTTATTGATTCATGATGGGATTGGGTTGCACACCCCAGCAGGCCATGTTGGCTTATATTAGCACTTGGGCAGGATCCGCCCCTCCGGAGTCTGACATACTAGCAGTGAGCGCTGCTACTATACAATGCTGAGAGACTAAGTGTGCTGAGTGACTGAGCGTGATAAGTGGGAGTGCGAGACAATTAGATTGAGTACTCTGAGAATGTGAGTACATGAGTTCATCATTGTGATGCATTGCATTTGACATGCATACTTGAGATACAAAAATGGAGATGCATTTTCTCATGCTTCACAGTTTTGTGACATTAATGATTTCACATGCACATTGACATGTAGGCATGGAGATGTAATTTCTTCATGCTATCTGATAATGAAATATCTTATCTGTTGTTGAACGTTTTTGGGAAAAATCACAATTTTCTGATACACTCACATTTTGGTGATTTCGGTAATACTATTATACTTGAGAAGCATGCTTGTTTTCCGTAACTGTGAACGAGTTGATCATCATATCTTTGAGTTATTATTTGTCCTGTTTTTATCATATTGTTATGAGTTGTTCTTGGCTATTGGTGTTGGACTTTGACCGTTGTCCAAGCTCGTCACTACCTTCAACCTAAGGATAGGTTTGTTACTTATTGAGTATATGGGGTCTGTTGTACTCATACTACACTTCTGCACCTTGCGTGCAAATGTTGGAGTTAATTACTACATGTGGCGGGAGCAGGACTTGAAGATGTACCTGCGTTCCTGTTACAACTTACTCTTGTTCTTGGTAGCTTTAGATTTATAAATCCGTTCATGTACATTTCGAACAATGATGTATTTATTACATACCAGCTTTGTAAACTCTAAGTCTTAGAAGCTCATGATTTGTACTACCAATCCTTGGGATTTTTGTATAAAAGTTCAGTTATTTCATCACTTATTTTCTTAGTAAATCTCATTTGAATTGGATTATTGTTAATTAGCTTACCTAACGGGTTGGGTTAGGTTCCATCACGACTAGTTGGATTTTAGGTCGTGCTAAGTTGGTATCAGAGCTCTAGGTTCATAGGTTCTACGAGTCATGAGCAAGTGTCTAGTAGAGACTTGCGTATCGGTATGTTGACGTCCATACCTATCTTTGAGAGGCTACAGGGCATTTAGGATAAACTTCCCATCTTTCTTTCCTTATCGTGCGACATTGATTCAACTTGAAGCCTATATCTTTGAATTCCTTCCACTCACTCATATGCGCATGTGAGTGCTCGGTATTAGCTGTACATTGACGGCTTGTGGATTCCATGGATGAGGTGCGAGATGTGTTTTGGTGATGGGCTGGTCTGGAGGACTTAAGGCCCAGTTTGGACCGCAGCTTAGGCTCGGTAGTTTTAGTAGTGCGAGCTCTTTCTTTTGGATTTGTATGTCTAGTGGTGTCCCTATGAGTGGGACTAGTGGCTCAGTGAGTAGATAGATGGCTATATGATTAGTACGATGCGACTACGGGATGTGTTTAGATGGTTGAATGTGATGGAAAAAGTTTTCTTGAGATGTGAAAAGGACTATTGGATGCTCGATTTCTGTGGATGTGTCACACCGTCTTGAGTTATGAAGGTTTTTGAAAGATTCTTTCGTATTATTTCATTTGTGGAATGAAGTAGATTTTCATGTCTTATTGATGATTTTAGACTCGGAAAGCTTAAGTGATTGCGCAGTAGTTGTGGTTGTGAAAGGGTATAGAGAGATGTCAGTTTGAGGCTAAGCAGGTGGGTTATCACCTGCAAGGTAATCTATGGATGTGTGAATCTTATGATGGTTGTGTGGAGAGTTTCTTGCTAACAGTTGATTATGTATGTTGCGATTTGGTTTGGATCGCTTGAGGAGGTTGACCTGACTGTCACGAGGATGAAAGAGCTTAGCAAATGATTTGAGGTATTTTATGGTTGGTGTTGCACGAGCTTGTGAAGAATTTAGTTGAATCTCACCGCGATATTATGGCAGTATTAGAGTATGGGTATTGTGAGTTATCGAATGTTTTGATTTTTGGCTTTGAGCCAAGTGGTGGAGCCTGCTATCAACGATTTGATTGTATGGTTATGCGTTGAATATTAGTTTGGCATGAGGCATACTTGTGGATCAGTTCTAACTAGCAGAGGTTGGGATCGAGGATGACTCGAGTAAGGGAATTTCCATATACAGGTTAAATTATAGTTTATGGTAATATGAAAATCGTGTGATGATTTGAGTTGTTATTTGTGATTAATGTGGTACGGATAGAGTAGGAATTTACTCGGTTGCGTTAAGAGGGGTTACTTTCTTGGGTGTTGTTGTGCTAATGGGGCACAAGTCGTTTGGTCTTCTTGGGCGGTGCAACTGAGATTTGAGGAGAGTCGATGACTCTCAAGAATGTTCTAACAGATTCAAGATTTATATGTAGCAATTGAGAATTTTTTAGATTTGTATATGGCTACAATCTGAGATTTACATTAGATGGTGTCGAGACTCGTGATATTTCTATATTATTATGGATTCTATATTTCAGTATCAAGAGGGTAAAAGAAACGACATTAGATTCATAGAAGGTATCTTCAGAGTGGGTGTCTCGGTTGTGGTACTTTTTGGGTGCTTAAGAGGGAATATGATGACTTATGGGCCTTATGGCGGTGTGGTTTTATGCTAGGATCTCTTGTGGTGAGCATTGGGTAAGGATCATGGTGTCCTGGCAAGGAGAAGTGTCAACTTGAGGGTAATTCGGAAGGAACTCTGGAAATAGGACAACTTGGTAGTAGGTTGGATCAACACGATAATGGATATGATCAGTTCTTTGGGTATATATGATGTGGTGGGTCTCTACAGGTGTTTTCTGGCAATACTCCTGGGTTTGGAGACCCGACTGGCTTGGCTGAGTTAGAGAGATTCAGTTCTGATGGCCAGGTTATGTGCAAATGAGTTTCGAAGAGTCCTCGATGGTTTCTACCATGGTTTGAGATGGATATTTCCTACCGGCGTGAGGAACATGTTGCGTATTGTGATTTTCTCCTAGATGGGATCAAATGGAAGGTTTCTGACTGATCGGGTATGTATTTTTCTTGTGACTCAGAGTTGTTAATGAGATTCTCGTGCTTTTCACATGATGGCATGATAGTACAAGGTGGCGGTTCAGTTTTGGAGGGAAGGTCGTGAATTTTGGACAACATGGACGGTTTTTTATATTTAGATGAATACTATAACTACTTGGTATTTCCTGAGGATGGTGCACATATTAGAAGGCACAATGTGCTTTATTGGTATTGCGGTACTCGCTTGGTCGATCGTCTACTGATGTTCAGATTTTGCTATGTGGCATGGAAGAATGATAGAAGTATTTCTCGTGGGGCTGATTATGTATGAGATATGTGTTAGTCATTCGAGTGGTGGAGTTGGAATTGACCGGTGATTCATGTGTTCTATGGATTTGGAGACTGTGAGTTCTCAAAAGCAGATTATTTCGGGGTTGCGGACTATGAAGATGTAGCCAAAGTTAGCTAGATGGTGGTACGTGTTATGGATAGATAATTGTGGACTTTGGAGGGCTATTTATCCATTTAGGGATGACCGGAGTTAATTTGGGGGCCCATTGGTAGGCCCAATGAGGATGTGTATTCTACACCGGGCCAAATGTTTTCACTCAGAACTGTCTGTGTTTAGGGGTGTGTCATTCGGTTAGAGTTGAGCTAGCTAGTGTTAAGATATGTTCTTTGAGTTACTCTTCTATTCTATGAAGGGTTGTGATTTAATGGTTATGTGCACACATGATGCAGTTCTGTTTGGGCCTTGTAGCGAAATTCGAGCGAGATGGTTATTGGGGTGTTGAATGGTTGATTGTGCCTTGGTTATGTTCTTTCCGGGTTGTGGTATATTGTGTTATTGCTTCTCCATGGTTATGGTCATTAACTTTGTGTACTTGATGTCGAATTGTGTGCAGTTGTTGATTTTGAGCATTGTGCCTTGAGGTATTTCATATGGATCGGTGTTTGGATGGATCACGCATTGGAGCGAGGCTATGTTGGATATGATCCTTTGTGTTAGATTCGTGTGTCTTGGTCCTACTATGTGGATGGGTTCATAGTATCGCGTTGTGGTGGTACTTGTTGAGCTTGCGAGACGGTTCTCTCATTTGAGTCATTTTTCATGATTGAGTACATTTGAATTGTTGCTTATTGGTGCACGGATCGCACCGCTTGTGGCTTTAGGTTGTATTGGTGGGGCATGTCAATAAAATGGTTGTGTTTGATGAGATGAGGTCATTGGACATAGAATGGGTGCTATCGGATTTGATTACAATATGTATGGAGCAATAATATCAGAAGTCGGCTTAGGATTTGGCTTTGGTTCTTGTCGGGCGAGAGAGGGCTCCATGACTTGTTGATCTGACAAGTGGTTATGAATTTTTACATGTTTCTTTCATCATCGGCAGTGTACGAAGGTTTTAGAACGAGGTTTTGTTTGATATGAGATTTATTACCGGTATCGAGTTTGTTTTTAGCAGCTACTGTTATTAGGAATTATTGATACGAGTATGCGAATTATGTGGTATATCATTGTGAGCACGTGATTTTTGCCTCGCATGATTTACTCCTACATAATTCCCAAAATTAGGATTTTTCTTTTAACTATTTGATTTTTAGGAATTAATTGCATAATTTTTGTGTTTATTTGCATTTTTTTGTGTGCATTTTTAATTTAACATAATTCATAAAAATACAAAAATACGCATTGCATTTGCATCTAGGATTTAATTTTACATTTTTAGATTAACTAGTAATTAGGGTTTTACAAAAATACAAAAAAATCACAAAAATTTGATTTGTTTTGCTTGGTTTAAATTTTAGCTTTGAATTTTATTAGTTTTCTTTAAATTGGTATTTTATTAATAGTTTTGATTATTAATTATAGCTTAATATATTTAGGTAGGTTAATTTAATTTTTTAGGTTTAAGTTTGGTTTTGTTTTAATAGTTAAAAAAGAGAAATAAAAGAAAAGAAATCAAATTCTTGGGTCAAGTCTTCAAATTTCCCAAAGCCCAAACCAAATTCCCCTTTAACCCTTCCAAAACGACCAAAACCAGGCCCAAGATCCACGTCCCTGCCCGGTCCTTTCCCCCTACCAATCAAACGACCTCGTTTAGGATAGAGTTAATCCAGGCCGTCGAGATTAATGGATCAAACGGTCAGGAACTGGGGAGGAAATAATATATATATATGTCCTAACGCCCCTACCCCCCCCCCCAAACCGTCTCTCACATACACCCCTTTGAGAAACCCTAGCCGCCATCAATTCCCCCACCGTCTCCGCCGCCCGCCGCCCGCTGGAAATCACCTACGGCGGCGGCCGACATCCAAACTCCACCAAAATCATACCACAACACCTCCTTCGCCTCCTCACCTCGAATCCACGACCAGCTTCCATAAAAAATTACCCAAACCCTTCGAATCTTGGATGGAGGTTTCGAACCCTAGCGCCGCCACAGTTCTCTGGTGGCGGCGCCGCCTCTGCTAAATCCTAAAACCCCACCACATAATCCCCATAGCCCTTTAAACATTAAACCACAACCATTTTCCCCTGAACCTTCTCCCCGTCTCTTTAATTTCGAATCTCAAAACCAGAACCCTAGATTTGTATCCCCCTTCGATCCTTCGTTTAAAGGTCTGACCCTGTTACTCTCTGAGCTTTGGAGTTTGATTTAGGGCCAAAATGAGTGTTAGTCATTTGTTCTTGCAAGAACAAATTGACTAACACTCCTCTTCGCCTAAATCAGAGAACATTGAAGCCGTTCAAGCCCTTCTCCCGTTTGGTTATTTTTAGGTATTTCTTCGCCTTTTCTTCATTTTGTGTTCCTCTACCTCTGTCTCTTTCCCCTTTCTATCTCCTATTTTCTTTCTGTTCGCCCTTGCATGCATATTGGCTGTTCCTTCATAGTTCTTTTGTTTTTCTTTTATTTAGTTTGATTCAATGTGTTGCATTTTTAAGATTTAAGTCGCAATATTTAATTTTCAGCATTTTAGTTAATACTTGTCTTCTTCAGTATCTTAATTTCATTTTGTTGTTTCTTTTTATTTTTCCGTTAATTTTTCTTTTGATGCCAAAAGGGCAGAATGGTTTGGGCTCATTTGTTTCGCGGCCTGTGATTTCCTTATCACAATATAGGCCTCAAAAGTTCAGAAGCCTAAAGGGCTATAGAATTTGCTAGCCCGTTTAGCCCAAGGCCTTTGGGTTATTTGTTTGCTGATGTATGGAAGTAAATACAAGGGTCTTAAGGGGTAAACGGGGCAATGCACCTAGGGAATCTTTGGTGTAACAGTTTCAGAAGCTTCTAGTAGGAGGTTCTAGGAGAATTTCAGATTTTGGGGTAGTCTAACTTGGGCAACAAGGCATAAAATAAAGGACCACCTAGCTTAAAACAGAAATCAAAAAAAGGACTAAAAGGGTAAAAAGAAATCTGCAAGGCTGCCCTAGTAACTTGCCTATAAAGGCATTGTTATTTGAGGCTAAAGGCAGATTTCCAAGGGCTAAAAAATCCTGAAAAATTCTAGGCAGTTGAAATTTCTAAAAAAAAAAAAAGAGATACTGTTCCATTGCTTCAGCTCGGATTTTCTTGAAGTTTTCTCTCATTCTGAAAGCATTTTCTGGTTCACTTAAGGCTTAGAAAAAATGGTTTGAATTTGGTCCTAAGGTTTGGTCTTGAAGGTTTGGGTTTGCATTCAAGGGAAATTGCTTTTGGTAAATTGATTGAACACTGTTTTCGGTTTTAAAATTGTTTTGCTGGGATATTCCTGCTGTTGATTGCTGCTGCTTCTTGCTACTCACTCATCCACTGTTTTTGCTTTGCTTGTGAACTCCAGGTATTCCTTGATTCTCTAGGAGATGAGATGCAAAAAATGAAAGCTGTAATTGCCTGAAGCTTCATGAATGAATGATTGTTTTCTTTAAATTTCCAATGCCAATTATTTGCTTAGAATTTCTGAACTCAGTAACGAAGTATAATGGTATTTAGCCTAGCTGGTTCATTTAGTATGGTAATAGTATTTTGGAATACATGATGTCTTTTGTTTTATTAACTTATGGTCTGATCATTTGATTGAACCTTGAGGGACTGTGTATATGGACTGTTGAACCCATTCGGTAGTGTTAGCTCTAGTGTAGGGTAATTTTAGCAATACATGTAAGTGTTTTCAAGTTCTGCTATCATGCTTTAAATGTTAGTTTAAGTTTAAATTTGGAATATTGTGTGAGCAGGAAATGACTATAGGATCAGTAGGTTTGTTTTATACCAGTATTAATTCTGTGGTGAATGGGTGTTTAAAGTGGTTCTGAATTTAAAGATCTTTGTTTCAGTGGTTGGTTTGTAACATTGGTCTTGTGATATCAAACTTGGAAATTTGCAAGAGAAAAAAAAAATTAATTAAAATCCAGCATGTTGATGCGTTTTTCTTTAGTTTAAATATGTTCTTCCTGCGTTTGCCTGGATTCGACCCCTTAATTCCTTTCTTATTTGAGTTGGGCGTAATGGAGCCTACATTTGGATTCAAGACCAGGCCCAGTAAAATTGATTCCCTCATTCATGTGGCATTTCGTATGGCACGGGTCTGCTCCAGGCGTTGGGAATTTGAACTGGGTTCATCCTTGGGCCCATGGCTTTAAAAAATCTGGATTAATGTTTCTTTTAGTTTAATGGGTTAAAAATAAGATATAAGTATTGGTCTTTTCTAAGTTAAGCAGCAGATTCGAATTAAGGACTTCGTCATTAATTGAAGTAGTCCTTGTTCGAGTCTGGGCTTGATCTTGTAGGCCCAAACCTGCCATTTTTTTAGTATTTTTCTTTCTTATTGGCCTGTGGTTTCTTTGTCTTGGACCTAACCTCCCTTTGATTAAAATAATGGAGTCTTTCCCATGTCGGCCTTTTAATTAATTGGAATTTTATTTATAGCTAGTTTTAATTATTTAAATCCTTTAACTAGAATAGGAGTTGAACCATAATTGATAATAATAGTTTCTCCGAATTTTAGTTCGAATGTCCTTTTAAAAATGGAATCGAGGTGCGCCGTGCCAAAATAAATCATAAACTGCGTGGCCTTCTTTAATTACTTCTTTAAAATCCTTAGAACTCGGGACGTGCCGTTTAGCGAATTTTCATGGCCTCCCGCGAAGTTAACAACCCGTTAGTTGCTTTAGGCGCGTCTTTTAATAATATTACCATCCTAAACTCGGGTGTGCATTTCATGTGACCCAAATCCAAATCCTAAAACGTTGAATAAAATGTGTTTCGGATTGTGGATGCATTTCATGTGACGCGATCCAAAGACATGTTTTAAACGACGTTCAATCTTCCTTAAAAATTAATTAAAAGCGTTAAATAAATTAAAATTGCATCATAAGTTGGAACATGCATTAAAATCAGATCATAGGCCAATTGTAATGGTTTAAGCGACCATGCTAGAACCACGGAATCCGGGGGTGCCTAACACCTTCCCCCGGGTTAACAGAATTCCTTAGTCAGAATTTCTGGTTCACAGACTTCACATGGAAAGTCGAAATTTTCCTCGATTTGGGATTCAAAATAAACCGGTGACTTGGGACACCAAAAACCATCCCAAGTGGTGACTCTGATCCTTAAATAATCCCATTTCGAATAATGTCACTTAAATTGGAAAAACTCACTTATACACTAATCCTTCGGGGTGGGTGTGTAAAAAAGGAGGTGTGACAGCTCTGGCGACTCTGCTGGGGACCCAAACCCAGAACTTTGGTTCAGGGTTTAAGAATTCGAGCTTAGAATTGCTGTTATGATTGGTTATCTATTATCTGATTTTCCTACATGTTTCATGCTTAATGTGCTAAATGCTTTACCGCTTTGATATTTGTTGAATTGTATATATAAACTGCTGTGAAACCCTTCCTCTTTCTGAGTCTTCTACATCATGGAGAAGGGTGCACTTCGTGTGACTTCTCTTCTGTTTAGAGTCTTATCCCATTTAGAATGAGGTTCGGACAAGCTGCTAAGCCGGCGGAGCTTCTGTATCCCCGGTACGCTGCCCCCCCTCGGCTCGAGTTGTCCGCTCGGGTAAGCCAGGTCTAGAACAATAAACCCAGGTTTTAAACCTAGTATAACAAAGCCTCATGCCGGATCCCTAGTAGGAACGTTTGTATGCATCACGTGCATTTGACTTAGGGGACTCAACACAGGGGTTGGGTCCGTCTAGGACAGGTGACCTGAAATGAAAAGACCATCCTGATGCATCTTACTTGCTATTTGTGCATTTATTTGCTCGGCTTTGCATGTTGGCCGGCTTGTAAATAATGGGAGAGAGTTAAAAAGAGAATAGCAATGTTAGGGTTAAGTGAGGGTAATCACCTGTTTTGGAAAACCAATACCCAAATAGTACGAAAACTCTGCCGGATTTTTGAGAAAATAAAAGAAAAGAAGGGTTTTGTTTTCAAAAATAGTTGGTTTTGTCAAATCTGCCCGAACTACGCCAGTTTGATTCTCACCGGATGTGGGATAGGTAGGCAACCCTTATCGGGTCCAACTTCCCTTTTTGCAAATATAGCCGAAAAACAACAAAGTTTTAATTTTTGTCACAAATAATTCGGGTGATGCCATTCTTGTTTAAAAAATAAGCCGAATGCCCCAAAAGGGCACCGGAAGGCTGTTTTTGCAAGAACAGCCACCTTGTGTCATTATTAACGGTTAGCGGGCACAGCCTTAAAATCTTCTTTCCCGAAGTGCTAAAAGGCCGTATCCGCAAAGCCGAAGTTTTGTTTTTGAAATGAAAATTTTGAAAAAAAATGATGTTACTTTTTCTTTTAGGTTAAAATAAGTCTTTAAATCACATTAATAAATGTGCAGGATGAGCACGAATGAAATTGAACCCTTCACAGTCCTTAATGAGTTCCCTTTGAAGCTCCACATGTGGTGGGATGATTTAGGAAAAGGCAGTAGAGAAACAGTGGCAAAAGTTCTGGGAGGCCTCGTTGGGTTATTGAACGTCAAGCCAAGGTCGGACATAATTGAAGCTTTAATACCTTTCTGGGACCCGACTCGCAATGTGTTCCGATTCTCTAACTTTGAGCTCACACCTACATTGGAGGAAGTTGCGGGTTATGCGGGACTTAATGGAAATATTAGAAGCCGATATCCGTTGGCACCAAGACCGGTATCTCCACACAGATTTCTGGATCTACTGAGTATTAGTTGGGATGTTCAGGACGGAAATCTATCGGAAGGGTATTGCACACTCCATTTCTTGCACCATCGATATTGTGACGATCCGACCTGTCGTCTCATGAGTTACCACTCCATTTCCCCCATTTTCTGCTTCTTTATGCTTCATTATCAGTGTCTTGTGTAATCGAGTTGGTTTGGATTGATTTTGGTAGGAAATGAGACACTTAGTCTCTTTTAAGAAGGCTTTGGTTGAAAAAGTCAACCGAATGTTGACTTATGTGTTAGAGGGCTCGGATATGATTTCCGATGGTTCGGTTAGCTTCGGGGGGCAATTTGTGGCTTAGGAGTGTGATCGGATGTGGTTTTGGAGGTCCGGTGTAGAATTAGGCTTGAATTGGCGAAGTTAGTATTTTGGCGATTTCCGGTTGATAGGTGAGATTTTGATCCGAGGGTCGGAATGGAATTCCGAGAGTTGCAGTAGCTTCGTTAGGTGATTTGGGATGTGTGTGCAAATTTTCAGGTTAATCGGAGGTGATTTGATTGGGTTTTTGATCGAATGCGTGTTTCGGAAGTTTCTTGGGAACTTAGGCTTGAATTCGATGCGAATTGATGGTTTTAGTGTTGTTTCAGGTGTTTTGATGATTGGAACAAATTTGGGTGATGTTTTAGGATGCGTTGGTGCTTTTGGTTGAGGTCCCGGCGGCCTCCGGGTGATTTCGGATGGCTAAACGGGAAGTTTTGGACTTAGGAAGTTGCAGAAAATGCAGCAGTCAGTGCAGCAGGATTTTGGTCTTTGCGATCGCGGGAGGACCCTCGCGATCGCATAGAAGGATTTTGGGTGCCTGAGTTTTTGCTCTTCGCGTTCGCATCAGTGGAGCCCCGATCGCGTAAGAGGGGAAGCTGAAGCTTCGTGATCGCATTCGTTTGGCCGCGTTCGCATAGGCCAATTTTGAGACCTGGGAAATTTGTGCATCGCGATGGCGAGCCTGGGGCCGCGATCGCATAGAGGAGCGTCTGGAACTGAGCTGAAGTTATAAACATTTTGTTTCGCGAACCTAAGTCATTTTCCACCATTTTTGAGCACCTTGAGAGCTATTTGGAAGAAATTGAAGAGGGATTCGAAGAGGATTAATTGGAGGTAAGTTCTATTAACTAAAAACATGATTTTATTGTGAAATTAACCTGGGGATTCATGAGAATTTAACTGAAAAGGGAAGAACTAGGGCTTGGGTTTTTGAATTTTAAATTGGGATTTGAGGGAGCATTTGAGCTCGTATGTGGGAGTTTTTGATATGTATAGACTCGTGGCGAGATAAGGAACCCGTAGATGTAAAAATTTTTGAGTTTCGAGAAGTGGGCCCGGGGCTCGGGTTTTGCTAATTTTGGGATTTTTGATATTTTTTGATTGTTTTCGATTGGGTTTTGTTCCTTAAGCATATTGTGACGTATTCGCTCTGGTTTTGGTTAGATTCGACGCGCGAGGAGGCCGATTTGAGAGGCAAGGGCATAGCGAGCTAGAGTTTTGGCCGGCTTGAGGTGAGTAATGAATGTAAATGATGTCCTGAGGGTTTGAAACCCCGGATTTGCACATCGTAGTGCTATATTGAGGTGACACACGC
>NW_017672713.1:0-13710 GCF_001879085.1 Nicotiana attenuata | reverse complement strand
AGCGTAATAATGAACTGTATATAGATAGGGTTAGTGTAAGTGTCGGGCTTGCCTACACGTGTGTTGGCGCCATCACGATCGGGTTAGGTCGTGACAAGTTGGTATCAGAGCCTAGGTTACTAGGTCTCGCAAGTCAGGAGCTGGTTTAGTAGAGTCTCGCGGATCGGTACAGAGACGTCTGTATTTATCCTCGAGAGGCTGTAGAACCTTTAGGAAAAACATCACATTCTTGAAATTCTTGTCGTGCGGCTTTGTTGAACTGAGGACTAAACTTCTATTATTCTATTCTCTCACAGATGGTGAGGACACGAGCTATCGGACGAAGTGGACGACCACTAGTACTACCCACTGAGGCCACCAGAGGCCGTGGACGCGGGCGTGGTCATGGCAGAGGCAGAGTAGTGAGGCTAGCACCTGTTGATCCGCTAGCTGCCCCAGCTCCGGATCAGGCTCCAGCAGCACCAGTTCATGCACCAGCTGTGCCCATCGTGATTCCGGGTCTTCAGGAGACCTTGGCTCAGATCTTGACAGTTTGCACTGGCCTAGCTCAGGCAGTTTCAGCCACCACAGCAGCAGCTACTTCGCAGGCCGGGGGAGGCAATCAGACCCCCACTGTTCGCACACCTGAGCAGGTAGTGCAGGGACTACAGACGCCAGAGGCACCTCCAGCTCAGCAGGTTGCACCGGTGCAGGAGTTCAGGGTTCCAGTTATGCCGGAGGATAAGCAGCGTCGCCTTGAGAGGTTTGGTAGACTCCAGCCTCCGACATTCAGTGGTGCTGAGGGCGAGGATGCCCAGGGTTTTCTTGCCAAGTGTCAGCGGATGCTCCGTACGGCAGGGATTCTTGAGGCTAGTGGTGTGGCATTTACCACCTTTCAGTTTACCGGGGCTGCTCTTACCTGGTGGGAGGACTTTGAGAGGCGTAGGCCTACCGGTGCAGCACCCCTTTCTTGGCAGCAGTTCTCCGCTCTCTTCCTGGAGAAGTATGTACCGTAGTCCCGCAGGAAGGAGCTGCGTAGACAGTTTGAGTGGTTTATATAGGGGGATATGACCGTGACCCGATATGAGGTGAGGTTTTCATAGTTGGCCCGTCATGCTATTTGGGTGATTCCGATAGATCGTGAGAGGATTTGGAGGTTTGTGGATGGCCTTAACTACCATCTCCGTATTCTGATGACTAGAGAGAGAGTATTGGGTGCTACGTTTGAGGAGGTGGTGGATATCGCTCGTGAGATCGAGTTAGTTCTCCGTCGAGAGCGAGAGAAGAGGGAGGTCAAAAGGCCTCGTGGATCGGGCAGTTACAGTGGTGCTCCTTCGAGGGGCCAGTTCCAGCATGGTAGAGGTCGTTCTTTCAGGCCTGCTCAGTCGGCCCGTCTAGAGTATCGTGGAGCATCTTCAGGTCGTGGTCATCATGGGTCTCAGCAGGGCCAGTCTTCACTCAGCGCCCTCCCAGCTCAGAGTTCATCTCATGCCCCATCAGCTCAGGGTTCTTCTGCACCGAGTGCATCTGCTAGTCACTCCGGTGCGAGGGGTTCCCTGCATTCCCCATCTCCAGTACCGGGTAGTTGTTATGAGTGCGGAGAGTTTGGGCATATGAGGAGGCAGTGTCCTCGACTTCGTGGCAGTCAGCATCAGTAGAGGGGTCAGCCCTCAACTTCTGCTCCAGTTACTTCACCACCCGCCCAGCCAGCCAGGGGCGGAGATCAGGCAGCCAGGGGTAGAGATCAGGCAGCCAGGGGTCGCCCCAGAGGTGGAGGTCGATCAGGTGGTGGCCAGGCTTGTTTTTATGCTATTCCAGGCAGGGCAGATGCCGTTGCTTCAGACGCTGTCATTACATGTATTGTTTCAGTCTGCCACAGAGATGCCTCAGTATTATTTGATCCCGGCTCCACCTATTCTTATGTGTCCTCATATTATGCTCATTATTTGGGTGCGCCCCGTGAGTTTCTTGCTTTACCTGTTCATGTGTCTACCCCGGTGGGCGATACTGTTGTTGTAGACTGTGTGTACCGGTCATGTGTTGTGACTATTGGGGGTCTAGAGACCCGAGTTGATCTATTGCTATTGAGCATGATGGACTTCGATGTTATTTTGGGCATGGATTGGCTTTCTGCATGTCATGCTATTCTAGACTGTCATGCTAAGACAATCACTTTGGCTATGCCGGGTGTACCGCGGATCGAGTGGCGTGGTGTGACTGATTATGTTCCGAGTAGAGTGATTTCTTTCTTGAAGGCCCAGCGTATGGTTGGGAAGGGTTGTCTCTCGTATCTTTCTTTTGTGAGGGATGTTAGAGCTGAGGCTCCTAGTATTGATTTTTTTCCAATGGTGAGGGATTTTCCCGACGTATTTCCTGCAGACCTGTCGGGCATGCCACCGGACAAGGACATTGATTTTGGTATTGACCTGGTGCCGGGCACTCAGCCCATCTCTATTCCGCCATATCGTATGGCACCAGCGGAGTTGAAAGAATTGAAGGAGCAGCTGCATGAACTCCTAGATAAGGGGTTCATTCGGCCTAGTGTGTCACCGTGGGGTGCGCCAGTTCTGTTTGTGAAGAAGAAGGATGGCACAATGAGAATGTGCATCGATTATAGGCAATTGAATAAGGTAACAATTAAGAACAAGTATCCCCTGCCTCGCATTGATGATTTATTTGACCAGCTTCAGGGAGCGAGGGTGTTTTCCAAGATTGATCTCTGTTCGGGTTATCACCAGTTGAAGATCAGGGATTCAGATATTCATAAGACTGCTTTCAGGACTAGATATGGTCATTATGAGTTTCTTGTCATGTCTTTCGGGCTGACCAATGCCCCAGCAGCGTTCATGCATCTGATGAACAGTGTATTTCGGCCTTACCTGGATTCATTTGTCATAGTGTTCATTGATGATATTCTGGTATACTCGCGTAGTCAGGAAGAGCACGGGCAGCATTTGTGAGTCGTATTGCAGAGATTGAGGGAGGAGAGGCTTTATGCAAAGTTCTCCAAGTGTGAGTTTTGGCTCAGTTCAATGGCTTTCTTGGGACATGTGTTGTCCAGCGAGGGTATTCAGGCTGACCCGAAGAAGATAGAGGCGGTGCAGAGTTGGCCTAGACCGTCCTCAGCCATAGAGATTCGTAGTTTCCTTGGGTTGGCAGGCTATTACCGCCGGTTTGTTCAGGGTTTTTCCTCTATTGCATCGCCCTTGACCAAGTTGACTCAGAAGGGTGTTTCATTTGTATGGTCGGACGAGTGTGAGGAGAGCTTTCAGAAGCTCAAGGCAGCTTTGACCACAGCTCCAGTATTGGTTTTGCCATCAGCTTCAGGTTCTTATACGGTATATTGCGATGCTTCGCGAGTTGGGATTGGTTGCGTTTTGATGCAGGAGGGTAGAGTTATTGCTTATGCTTCCGTCAGTTGAAGCCCCATGAGCAGAACTATCCTGTTCATGATTTGGAGTTAGCTGCTATAGTTCATGCATTGAAGATTTGGAGGCATTACTTGTATGGCGTATCTTGTGAGGTATTCACTTATCATCGCAGTCTTCAGCATTTGTTCAAGCAAAAGGATCTTAATTTGAGGCAGCGGAGGTGGCTAGAGTTGCTTAAGGATTATGATATCACCATTCTGTATCACCCGGGGAAGGCCAATGTAGTGGCCGATGCTTTGAGCCGAAAGGCGTTGAGTATGGGAAGCTTGGCAGTACATTCCAGTTGGGGAGAGGCCAGTTTGCAGTTGATGTTCAGGCCTTGGCCATCGATTTGTGAGNCAAACCGTCCACAATGATGAAGACTTGAGTAAACATGTCATTGAGCTGGGCCCAAAAGCCGCATTTCCAGAAGGGAAAATTCGCCAGGTATGGAATGAGTGTAGGTTTCTTGAACCTAAGACCATAGTGCGAGACCGAGCTAGAGGGGAAGTGGACCCTAAGTACATGGTTTGGTTCGGCAAAAGATTCCAGATTCCTGAAAGACCCGCAAAGAGACCACAGGTCCAACAGTTTGCCGATGGGGCCCAGGTACAATGGGATTGGTTGACTAAGGAGAATGAGTACAGAGCCAAAATAAGCCAATTGGAGAGGCAATTCATGGAGCTTCAATTTGAAAATGGTGTTCAATCCGCTGCAAACGAGGGAGAAAAGAAGAAACTGACCCTGGAAAATGAGGCCCTTAAAGCTCAGATCAGAAAGATGAAAATAGTTGCCAATAACCCGGAAAGAAGTCAGGCTGATGAAAGACTTATTAGTGGTCTAAAAAAGAAAGTCCTCGAGTGCCAAGAAGACCTGGAAAAGTCTGAAGATAGTCTAGCAAAAATCCGGGTACAATGGACAAAGAAAGCAGAAGAACGGGCACGATTTGTACAGCAAATGAAGAGAAACTATGAAGGGACCATCACTAGCCTGAGAAGAAAGGTGACTACTCTTGAGGATGAGGCAGCCCAACGGGCTAAAGATTTCAAGGATGATAGGGAGCATTGTTATAAGCTGATGGCTCAAATGGAGAAGGAAATACAACAATTGCAAAATCAGCACTTTTATGACTCCCAAGTGTTGGAAGCCCGGAACCAGCAGATAGGGCGGTTACTTCAGGAAAAAGGCCTAATTAGAGAAAGGATTAGGGCCATCGCTGACTATATCACCATGAAGTGCCAAGCGTGCGAGGACATGACTCATACCACCTTTTTTGCTGCAGTGATGACTTTCGTCCGCCAAGTTATGAGTGATTTGGAGCGACTATAAGGGGGTCTCGCACATAGGCCCGCGGCGAGGCCGAATGATGCCCCGCGGGCCCCAGTAGTTGAAGCTTTAATGTATTCCTAATTTTTCAAGCATCGAGTCTGTATTTTGGTTTAATTTGAGTCTGTTTGTAGTTTTTCTTTCCAAGAAAATGAGTAGTTCAGCATCTTTTGCAATAGAAATTTTATTAATGAAAAATTGAAAATTCCCAAAAATTGTTTCCTTACTTTTCGCATTTATTTTTCCAGAACTACGCTCAGTCTGATTCATGCGTGGTCATGATACGTAGGCAATCTCCATAGGATTCGACCATAACCAAAAGAAAGAAAAAAAAAGTGAAAAATGAGGCATTGAAAAATGAGAGAAAAAGGGCAAGAGAAGAAAAGAAAAGAAAAACAAAAAGAGAGATGAAAAGGGAAGAGTGAAAGTGGAAGGAAGAAAATGGAGAAAATAAGTAAAGCCGGGATGAAGCATGCAACCATTGCAACAAATGTAGAAACCCATTTAACTGTATAGGTGCATCACACCCCAACGTGCGATTACCTATCTGTTATTTGTCTCAAACTAACCGTTTGCTGCTGTCACTTCCAGTCCAAGTTTTATAGAAACGGTGGTTGGTTTTTCGTGGTAACCTGGCTTCACATCCATACTTTACTAGATCAAAGGGGAGTATCGGTATGTCTTCAAAAATGACCTTGCCAACATTTCCCATCGCAGATGATAGCCCAATCTCGGGCATCCCGATCTCGGAATCTGCAACGGCTGAAGAGAACAGGGTTTTACGTCTTCGAGTCATGGAAATGTGGGATGCTTGGGCCAATGGAAGAGAGCCGCCGAGTGCTATCCCGGGATTCCCCGAACTGTTTCCTAGATCAGGGGGTACTTCTAATGTTCCAATCAGTCATCCAAACACTCCACTGGGACAGCCCACCATATCAGCTCATTTCGTGGGAACACCTTCTGAGGTTCGCCCCCGGGTGTTCATGTCCGGTGCGGCCTCCAATATCTTCACCGCTCCCCCATGCTCAGCCAAAACACAGCCTGCACTGCCTAGACCCACTTTTGATCCTTCAGCCTTTACATTCCAAACACCCACTTTCCAAATGGAGCCTCCTCAGTTCCCAACTTATACTTATCCTCAGCCACCTCCATTCGAGTTCACAACGGGATAAGAATATACTCCCAAAACTCCCGAACAGGAAGAAATTGCAAAGAGGATGAGGACCCTGGAGCAGAGCCTCAAGAACATGCAGGGTCTGAGTGGGCAGAAAAGTGTGTCATATACTAATCTATGCATGTTCCCTCATGTGCACTTGCCTCTAGGGTTCAAAACTCCAAAGTTCGAAAAATACGATGGGCATGGTGATCCTATTACTCATCTCAAGAAATATTGCAATCAGTTACGAGGAGCTGGTGGGAGAGAAGAGTTACTCATGGCCTATTTTGGAGAAAGTCTGGTGGGTATCGCCTCCGAGTGGTACATGGATCAGGATATCACTCGCTGGCACATCTGGGACGACCTCGCTAGAGACTTTGTCAGACAATTCCAGTACAATATAGACATTGCTCCAGACAGAAACTCATTGGCAAACTTGAAAAAGAAGTCTTCGGAGAGCTTTAGGGAGTACGCAATCAAATGGCATGAGCAAGTATCTAGAGTAAAGCCTCCAATGGACGAGGTCGAAATGGTCACAGTGTTCTTTCAAGCTCAGGAAGCTGATTATTTCCAAAATATGATGTCAGCTATGAGTAAACCGTTCGCAGAAGCTATCAAAATCGGTGAAATGGTGGAAAATGGATTGAAAACAGGCAGAATTCTGAGCCAATCCGCTATTAGAGTAACCTCCCAAGCCATTCAAGGCGGGTCTGGAGGAGTGGCAAAGGGTAAGAAGAAAGAAGAAACATCCATGGCGGCATCGGATACAAGAAGACACCGTGCTCTTAGATCCATGTTCCCAGAAAGAACCCCTCAGCTTTATTACCCCCACCAGGACATGGCCTATGCTCCTCCGCCGTACGCGGTCATGAATGCTCAACCTTTTGTCCAGCCCCAGCAACAAGCCAACATAAACCAAGCTCCATTTCCAAGAAACCAGCCTCCTCACCAAAACCACTATAATCCCCGTCCTCCACAAAACAACTTCCCTCCCCGTGAGCCACCCAGGAGGCAAACTTTTACACCAATCGGTGAATCCTACTCCAGCTTGTTTCCATAGCTTGTCCAAATGGGTCTGCTACAGCCAGTTCCTCAAACAAGGCAAAACCCGACATCACCCGCTTACAGAGCTGGTGCTAGATATGCCTATCACTCAGGGGCGGAAGGGCACGACACGGACGATTGCTGGACCTTGAAGAGAGTAGTGGAGAACTTGATAGAACACGGGAAGATAGTGCTAAGGGATGAGGATGTCCCCAATGTGACCAATAACCCACTGCCAGCCCACAACAATGGACCGGTAATCAAAATGATTTGTGAGGATAAGGAATTTGACCCGGCATTGAAGGCCATAATCGCCAATTCTGACGCAGAGAGGAAACTAAAAGCTGCCCCAAAACAAGACAAAGGGGAGAAAAAGAACAAAACCACCCCTCCAAAGTCGGAGAAGAAGATTGAAGTTGAAACTGGGGCAACGCCTCCCAAAGATGCTGTTCACTATGTCCCTCGGGGCCGCAAGGAAAAGCAGAAGACTTTGAGTCCTCCCAGGAGATTTGAACTGAACAAGGCGACCTAAATGTATGTGCCCAAGGGAGCTTATGTGGTGCGGGGGCCAACTAATCCACCAAGGCTGAGTGAGCCCGTGGTTATTGGTCGCGCGCCATAGAGGCCCATGACTGATCCTACCGCGGTGCCTTGGAACTACCATAAAACAGTGGTGACGTATAAGGGCAAGGAAATCTTAGGAGAGGTTCAAGAAAATTACCCTGTGAAAAGTTCTCCAATTTGGAAGAAGTGAACAACGCCACAAGAAGCGCTTCCCAGCTAAAAACCCGTGAGTGCCGAAGAGGCGGAAGCTTTCTTTCAAAAAATGAAGATGGCTGATTATGAAGTGGTTGACCAGCTTCGAAAGTTTCCTGAACAAGTCTCCTTGCTATCTTTGTAGATGAAATCCCTCGAACACCAGAAGGCATTGATCAAAACCCTCAACGAAGCATATGTGCTTGTCGGGACTTCTGTAGAGCAGTTGGAGAGAATGGCAGAAAGATTTTTCACAATTAACCAGATCTCCTTCAGCAAAAATGACTTGCCCCCAGAAGGGGCCGCACATAACAAAGCCCTGCACCTAACAGTCAAATGCGAAGGGTACTACGTGAGAAGGGTTATGGTGGACGGAGGCTCTGGGGTGGACATATGCCCGCTCTCAACTCTACAGCGCATGGAAATCGGGACCGAAAGAATCTGACCCAATAATGTCTGCGTACGAGCCTTCGATGGTATAAAAAGGGACACGATTGGAGAGATCGATCTAATTCTAACCATCGGCCTAGTAGACTTTGAAGTAACCTTCCAGGTTCTAGACATGGACACCTCCTACAACCTTCTTTTGGGGAGGCCATGGATCCATGCAGCGGGGGCTGTTCTCTCTACTCTTCATCAGATGGTAAAGTTCGAGCATGAGGACCAAAAGATCGTGGTCCACGGGGAGGATGAACAATCAATTTATGGGGACCCATCAATCCCATGTCTTGAAGCGAGAGAAGACAGTGAGCACATAGTTTACCAGGCCTTTAAAGTTGTGGTGGCAGACCAGTATGAAGAGGGAAACCCTTGCCCCCAACCCTTCCTTTCCAATGACTCAATCATGGTGGCTAAAGAAATGATCCGACATGGCTTCAAACCAGGGAAGGGGCTTGGAAAATCTTGCAAGGAATAGCTGAACCGTTACCCTACCTGCCACTGAGAAGTACTTCGGGGTAGGCTTCCAACCTACTCCGGATGATATAAAATGGGTAGACGACAGAAAAAATGATAGATGGGTCCT
Organism: Nicotiana attenuata; assembly: GCF_001879085.1. NCBI lineage: Eukaryota > Viridiplantae > Streptophyta > Magnoliopsida > Solanales > Solanaceae > Nicotiana > Nicotiana attenuata. The sequence goes on along the minus strand of NW_017672713.1, from coordinate 5,015 downwards.
GCCTCAACCACTGCCACATCTGTACGAGACATTTGTCAAGCCAAAATACAATGAAAAAGAGGAGGATGAGGCCTTTACGGCCGAGGAGATTGAAGAAATATGTGGGGCGATGAAAATGATATTATATGAAACCCACATGGTTCAGCCAGGAGAGGGCTCAAGCACTGCTGAGGTGCTTTATATGGGACCAAACGCCAAGCTGTAGAATTGGAAGGCTATGCCATTCCCGATCAGGCGGGAGTCCCGGTAGACCATTCTTGCCACTTTTTCTGCATCGCGAGTTATTTCAGGGTGTAACTCGGATGTTTTCTTTAGTTTCATGTCTTTTAATTTCCAAATGTAAACCTTGTTAGCTTCAAATTCCAAGAAATGAAATCAATATTTCATTGTTCATCTTTCTTTATTCTTTCTGATTTTGTTATTTTTCTCTTTTATTTTTTTCAGTTCTAATAATGCGGCTTTAAATAACATGACATGCTTACGGACTTCATGCCTAGATCCAAACACGCTGTCTAACTGTGAAATAATGAACCAAGAACCGGAATACGATGAACAAGAGGCTTTTAGGGAAATAAATCGAGAATTGGAACAATTTGAGAATAAACCTAAGCCAAACTTAAATGATACCGAGCCGGTTAACTTGGGAAGTTCTGAAGAAATCAGGGAAACCAAGATAAGCATTCACACGGATGAGAAAACCCAGGATGCAATAATCCAACTCCTGTTTGAGTTTAAAGATGTGTTTTCTTGGTCGTATGACGACATGCCAGGGCTCAGTGTTGATCTGGTGGTTCATAAGTTGCCAACTTACCCCGATTGCCCCTCGATCCAGCAAAAGCAAAGAAAGTTCAAAACTGACATCAGTGACAAAATCAAAGAAGAGGTCACGAAACAGTTGAAAGCAGGGGTGATCGGAGTGGTTAGGTACACCACATGTCTAGCTAATGTAGTCCCAGTTCCAAAGAAAGACGGAAAGACCCGGGTGTGTGTGGATTATAGAGATTTAAACAAGGAAAGTCCCAAAGACAACTTCCCTTTGCCAAACATCCACATCCTTGTTGATAACTGCGCCAATCATGAGATACAGTCCTTCGTGGACTGTTACACAGGATATCACCATGTGTTGATGGATGAAGAAGATGCTGAAAAGACAACTTTTACCACACCTTGGGGTACATACTGTTACAGAGTCATGCCGTTTGGTCTGAAGAATACTGGGGCAACCTACATGAGGGCCATGACCACCATTTTCCATGATATGATGCATCAAGAGATAGAGGTGTATGTGGATGACGTGATTATCAAATCCAAAACCCAGGACGATCACGTTCGGGACCTGAGGAAATTCTTTGAACGGTTGCGCAAATATGATTTGAAGCTGAACCTAGCCAAATGTGCCTTTCGAGTCCCATCGGGCAAACTTTTGGGCTTTATTGTCAGCCGGAGAGGTATTGAGTTAGATCCAACAAAGATAAAATCTATCCGGGATTTGCCTCCTCCGAAAACCAAGAAAGATGTGATGAGCTTGTTGGCCAGATTGAACTATATCAGCTGGTTCATTGCTCAATTGACATCCACGTGTGAACCCATATTCAAATTGCTGAAGAAAGATGTGGCAATCAAGTGGACGGATGAATGTCAAGAAGCTTTTGATAAGATCAAAGAATATCTGTCCAATCCGCCAGTCTTGGTCCCACCAGAGCCGGGGAGGCCTCTTTTCTTGTATCCGACGGTCTTGGAAAATTCTTTCGGCGGTGTCCTCGGGTAACACGATATAACCGGGAAGAAAGAACAGGCAATCTACTACTTGAGCAAGAAGTTTACCAGCTATGAAGCTAAGTATACTCTGTTAGAGAGAACCTGTTGTGCCTTAACTTGGGTCACTCAGAAGTTGAGACATTATCTGCAAGCCTACACAACTTACCTCATAACCAGGTTGGATCCTTTGAAATACATATTCCAGAAACCAATGCCCATGGGGAGATTAGCAAAATGGCCGATTCTACTCACTGAATTTGACATAGTCTATGTCACTCGCACGGCAATGAAAGCCCAGGCGTTGGCAGATCATTTGGCTGAAAACCCGGTTGATGATGAGTACCAACCTTTGAACACTTACTTCCCAGATGAAGAGGTAAACTCAGTCGAAGTAATATCCGAGGATACTACTGCTTGGAAGATGTTTTTTGACGGAGCGGTAAACGCAAAAGGTGTGGGAATTGGGGCAATCTTGATCTCACCCACTAGCCAGCACTATCCAGCCACCGCTAGGCTTCGGTTTTTCTGCACAAACAACACTGCTCAGTATGAAGCCTGCATTATGGGTATGAATATGGCGATCGACCAAGATGTTGAAGAGTTGTTGATTATGGGAGACTCTGATCTGATTATCCGGCAAGCCCAGGGAGAATGGGAAACCCGAGATGTTAAGCTTATTCTCTATCGGCAACATGTGGAAGATCTTAGCAAGCGGTTCAAGTCAATAGAGTTCAGGTACATCCCTCGTTGTCACAAAGAACTAGCTGATGCACTCGCCACTTTGGCCTCAATGCTGCCCTACCCAAGCAATGCCCACATTGATCCCTTGGAAATCCAGATCAGGGAAAGGCACAGTTACTGTAATACGGTTGTGGCAGACCAAACACCCAGCCATGGTACCATGATATCAAAAGGTTTCTAAAAATGCAAGAATACCCCGAGCAAGCCATTGGAGACCAAAAGAGAACCATTAGACGGCATGCAAGTGGTTTCTTCTTAAGTGGTGAGGTCTTGTACAAAAGGACCCCGGATCTCAACTTGTTATGATGTGTTGACACCGAAGAGGCCGGAAGGATCATGCACGAAGTACACGCAGGAGTGTGCGGACCCCACATGAACGGGTATGTTTTAGCAAAGAAAATCCTTCGAGCAGGCTATTACTGGATAACAATGGAAAAGGACTGCTTTAGCTTTGTCCGGAAGTGCCATCAGTGTCAGGTCCACGGTGATTTGATTCATGTGCCTCCCACAGAACTACATCCCACGTCAGCACCTTGGCCATTTGTAGCTTGGGGCATGGACGTCATTGGGCCAATCGAGCCGAAAGCCTCAAATGGGCACAGATTCATACTGGTTGCCATTGACTACTTCACGAAGTGGGTTGAAGCCATCACTCTCAAATCGGTCACTAAGAAAGCTGTGGTAGATTTTGTGCACCCCAATCTTATTTGCTGCTTTAGCATTCCTGCAACTATTATCACAGATAATGCTGCAAACCTGAATAGTCGTTTGATGGGAGAGATATGCGAACAATTCAAAATAACGCATAGGAACTCTACTCCTTATCGGCCCAAAGCCAATGGTGCCGTTGAAGCAGCAAACAAGAACATCAAGAAGATTTTGAGGAAGATGATTCAAAGCTCCAGGCAATGGCATGAAAAGTTGCCTTTCGCATTACTGGGATATCGTACCACGGTGCGCACATTGTTAGGAGCAACCCCATATCTCTTGGTCTACGGAACTGAAGCCGTAATACCTGCGGAGGTGGAAATCCCGTCTCTCCGAATCATTGTTGAAGCTGAAATCGAAGATAGTGAGTGGGTTAAGACCCGTTTGGAACAGCTAACCTTAATTGATGAAAAGCGGATGGCCGTAGTCTGTCACGGGCAGTTGTACCAACAAAGAATGACCCGTGCTTATAACAAGAAAGTGCGACCCAGGAGCTTTGAAGTGGGACAACTTGTGTTAAGGCGCATTCTTCCTCATCATCAGGAAGCAAAAGGAAAATTTGCTCCTAATTGGAAGGGCCCATACATCATCAGAAAGATATTGCTGAGAGGAGCATTGTACTTGGGAGACATCGAAGGAAATGATCCCGAAACAGCTGTGAATGCGGATGCAGTAAAAAGGTACTATGTTTAGGCTTTCTGCAACAATGACTTTGTTCAATTGGGATGACGAAGGCTTTCATTCTCGCTACCCATACACTATCAACCTTTTTCAAATCCTTTGAGCCAGTCATTTTTCTTTGGCCACCCTCCTTGGAACCCGAAAGCGTACAAAAAAAAAAACAAAACAAAAAACAACAACAAAAAAAAAAAACAAAAACAAAAACAAAATGTTTTTCCCGAACTACGTCTGACTTGATTCCGAAAGGATACGTAGGCAGCCTCTCTCTGGGGTTCAGTCACACAAAAACAAAAATCCCAATTCCCCCCAAAAGTGAAACTGGGGCAGATGATATAATGGCTCGGCAATGAGCCCACCAGAATGGTTCCAAAGTTGTAAATCCATCCAAATTGTTTTTACCCAAACCTTGTCCAAGTCCTTCTGATCAATTGGTAAAGGCGTTGGAATCGGAAAACACCATTGTTGGAATCTGAGGCAATCAAACTGAGAGAAATAAAATGAGAGAGTCTTATCGGTAAAAACCTACGGGCACCATAAGGCGATGGTGGGCAAAGAAATTGAAAATGAGAGAGCCCGTTTAGTGAAAACTTGTAAAGAGCATTATCGGGCGACGGTGAGAAGAGAAATGAGAGAGGTCGATTGGCGAAAACCCGCAAAGGGCGCCTTCGGTTGAAAGAAGACACCTCCCACCACTGAAAGAGTCCTGACAAGATTCCCTAGTTTGGAAACACGGGTCACAATGAGTTTATAAGAAGTTGGGAAAGTTTGTGCGGGTCAGGCATCCAGTCCAAGAGGCATGTCATGTCTATTTGAAGCCTGCATGCACCCCAGATAAGTCCTTCCTTCCTTCCCGAAAGGGACACTTCTCTTTAAATTCATTTTCTTGCCTTTTGTTTACTTTTCCTTGAATCCATTTCGGTCTAACTCTGTTTCCGGAACTAATACAAATAAAAGGTGGCAAGATTGGCTTTACAGGGCTCTGCCTAACAAAAGCTAAAGAAAAGTACCCAGCCTCAGCGGGTGCATCAAGTTGATCCTGACTGGCCAAGATGGCTGATGCTCTGAAAGCAAAGTTATCGAAAAGGAAAAAGAAAGTCAAGGACAAAGGCCCTGAGGGGCAGAATAAG